>NW_023663627.1:0-14727 GCF_015228065.2 Penaeus monodon | reverse complement strand
AAAACGGTGGGTTTTTTTGGCCCCCCTTTTTTTGGGTTCAAAATTTTTTCCCTTCCCCCCTCGGAAAAAAAATTTTGCCGTTTTCTTTTTTTTTAAGTTCCCCGGGGTATCTTTTTCTTTTTCCCTTTTGTTTTTTGGAATTAACCCAGGGGGAATCATTTATTATTATCATATTTTTGTTATTATTTCAGTTTGTGGGTTTTCAAATGTTTTTTTTTTGGTTATCAATACCGTTAATTATTTCTTCATCTTTCACTATTATTATCATCTTTATCACTATTATTGTCTTATTTTTACTATTGTCAAAATCTTTTCCTATTTACCATTATCATTTTTCAGGGTTTATTATTTTTTATCTTTCATTTAAAAATCATCATTATCACATCTCATCATCATTATCTCATCTCATCCATCATCATCATTATCTCTTATCATCATTTTCATATCATCTCCATCATCTCATCATAATCTAAATTTTCATCATCATCATCATCATCATCCATCATCATTAAATTCCCCTTTGCTATTTTTACATTTATTATATTATTGCAAAAAATTATTGTTACTATATTTTATAATTTTGATAAACTTTGTTATTACATTGATAATATACTACTCTCATTTTATTTTTATTGTATTATAAATATAGTTATCTTTCTTTTCACGTTATTTTTTATTATTATTTTATTATTTTATTTTTGTTATTTTTTTATTATTCATAATTATTTTTTTATTTTTATTATTATCTTTGTTATTATTATCATTTTTATTTTTTTTATTACTTTATTTTTATTGTTGTTGTTTTTTTGTTGTTGTTGTTGTTGTTGTTATCATCCCATCCTCATTTTTAAATCATTTTTACGAGCCATGGAAAATCCCAAAACCCCTCTCCCCCTCCCCCTTCTATTTTTCGCCTCCCCTCTCCCTTCCCTTTCCTTCTCCCTGTACCTTTTCCCCTTTCCGCCTCCCAACCCAAATCCCCGCCCAAATTTTCCTTAAGTCACTCCTTCCCCCCCTTTAGGCCCTACTTTTTCCCCTACTTTTCCCCTTCTCTTTTTTGCTTTTCCCTCATTTTTCGCTTCCTTATCACCTTCCTCCCTTCCCCCACCCACCCTTTTCATGGTCCCCCTCCCTTTCCCCTTCTCTTTTTCCCCCTGACCATTCTCTTTTCTCTTTATGCCCCCCCGCCGTTTCTCATCTGTTTCCCCTTCTCCATCTTCCTTTTTTTTTCAGCCCCTTCTCCCCCTTCCCCACTCCCACCTTCTTATCCCTCTTTTCCCCCTTTTTCTCCCTTCTTAAAACTCCCCTTCGGTAATCGTGTAAAAAATAAAGCCTCTACATCAAAAAGGCAGACTTCAAAATCCGCAGACGCAAGAAATACATTTCAGACGGAAATCAAAAAATTTATCACAAATTGCGAAAACGATTATGACCATTTTTTTTGTGTTATCATAGTTATCTCATTGGGGCATTTTTTCCAGTATTTTTTGTTCTTAACGAAATTTAAAAATATACCTGTTTCTAGCTTATTTTTTGTCATATTAACTATTTAAAAGGCTCATGGATTCGTGATTGGAGATAGACTAATAAATTTAAATTTTTGTTATCAAAATATATCTTTGTGTGTTTTTTTATCAAAAACGAGGGAAGTTAGCATTCGTAAAAGAAGTAGGAAAAAATGGGTTGGGGGATTTATCAACAGAAGCACAGAGGGTTTAAAATAAAGGAAAAAAAATAGTTTAAGTATACTGGGTTTGCCCCAAAATGAGAGCTCCTGAAGCGAAGTGAAGCAAAAAGGGAAGGGGAAAAAAAATTCAAAATATAAAAAAAAAAAAAGGAGGGGAAAGAAAGGCAAAGATAACAAAGAAGGAAAAGAAAACACTTCGAGAGAAATTATGAAAGTACTTTTTAGGAAATTTCGTCGAGCTAGGTCTTGTGTTTAAAAAATTACCCACAGGAAAATATGAAATGAAAACGGGGTTTTTAAAAAAGAGTAAAAAATACAACAAATAAAAATGATCAATTTCTATGCATGCGCCAAGGGGGAGGAAAGGTCTTGACAAAGACTGAAAGTAATTTTGCAAGAGTACCGTTTTAAATTTTTCGGATACGAACAAGGGGGGGGCCAAAGGGAAGGGACTAGAGTAATGCGCATTTTGGGAGTTTTTAATCGGAATTTTGGCTGTTGCTGAGGGTCGTGGAAAATTGCAAGGCTTGTGGATACAAAAATGCTTGTGTGTAAAAAGGAAAATAATTGAATTGGAAGCAATAGCTGATCTCTAGCTCGTGGGGGGCGGGATAAACTTAAAAAAAAACCGTTTTTTTTCCGGATATCTATGTTGCAGACGCAAACTATGTGTCGTTTTAAAATGGGGTGCGTGAAGAGCAAAAAAAAAAGGAAAAGAAAAATTAAATTTTTTTTCGAAAAAAATTGACGGGGGCATGTGAGCTGAAATAAACCCCCAAAAAAATCCTTTCTTTCTTCCGCGAAACCTGCCTTCTTTTCATGGGAAAAATACGGAATACCTACAAAAAAACACCCAAACGGATCGGTTCGTAGCGCTAGGGTGAGCTAAAAACAAAAACCCCTCTAAAACTTATTCGGGCTTTTTTTTATGCTATTTTTATAATATTCTTTCTTTTTATTTTAAAACATATTCTCAATTTTTCCCATTAAATTCCAGCACTGGCTTACAAGTCGGGAATCTGCTCTTTCTTTTCTTCACATTAAACCCTTTGCTTAGGGGAATTCCCCAAAAACCCATCAAAAAAGTACCCACAGGTCTAAAATGATCTTAAAGTTCATATGGAAAATCCTACCTAAAAATATTCCGGGGCTTTCACTTGTTGTTTTTTTAAAAAAGGTACGCGTCGTCTGCTGGGGCCCACCTTCGGGACCGTTGCATTTTGCGCCACACAAAAGGCATATCGCGCTACAGGCCTTCCGCGAAATTTTGCCTTTGTAGCGCTGCGAAATGCCAACTGAACGCAGGGTGATACTGCTGAGAAGAACAGGGGTAAAAAAAAATCTAATCAAGTGAAGGGTTTTAAAGGCACGTCAGAAGCCTGGGATGAAGAACGGAAAGAAATTTTTGAAAACCCATGGGAAAAAACTGATTGGGTAATTTTTGAGCATTTTTCTCTCATACCACTGATTCTTGAAATTTATACCGGGACTTTAATTTTCATTTTTTTTTCCCCCCCCTTGCTAGTGTTTTAGCTGTGGATTATATGATATTATATATATATATATATTATATATATTATTATATAATATAATATATAATATATCACTTATTTCCTCTTTACTTCCCTTCTCCTTTTTTCCCTTTCTGCCCTCTCTTCAAAAAATTCCCTTTGTCGTCTCCACCGCTTTTACCCCAAACTTTCTCAAGCTCCCCCCCCCTCCCCCTTTATGCCCACATCTTCCCCCTCCCATCTCCCCCATCTTCCCCTTGAACTCCCCCCCCTCCTTTGCTGCCTTTTTTCCCTTCCCCCCCTCTCCCATCCCCATTTTTTCCCTTAGCCTTCCACCCCTTTTCCCCTTACCCCCCCTTTTTTTTCTTTTCTTCCCCCCCTTTTCCCTTTTCCTCTTCGGCCCCTTTTTCCCCCTTTTCTACATCGCCCCCCCTTTTTTACCACCCCTTCCTTTTTTTCTTCCCTCCCAACTTCTTTAAAACTTCCTTCCTTGGATAGTCTGTAAATAATTAATGTCAAAAATGCGGTCAACATTCGTGCAGTGCTTTTGCCTGAAGAATGCTATTTTTATTATCATTAGCATTATATTATTGTTGTGTTGTTTTTGTTTTTTGTTAATGATGAAAACAGCGACAAAAACAATATAATAACAATAATGACAATATTTTTTTAATAGGATCTCATAGATTCGTAAATGATGCGCCTTGTATTGGGTGTTATTTTATATCATTTAAGTTTCCAATGTCACATTTTACAAAACCCGATTAATTTTTCTTCTAGCCTGGCCATGAAATAGATTTAATGCGTAAAAAATCCAACTAACAACATAATAAAGACTTCAAATCCGCAGTCAAACCGGAAAATGATATCAGGGTTTAATGAAGATTTTAAAAAACAAAAGCACACAACACACACACCACCAACACACACACCCCCAACATACCACACCACCACGCACACTACACACCACACAGCACACACACACCCACACACACCACACCCCACAACACACACACCCCCCATACAACAACACACACACACCACAACACCACATACACACACAAACACACACACACACACAACACACCACACACACACACACACACACACCAATATATATTAATTATTACTAGTTTTTTAATTTTTCTTATCAATACATAACCCTGGAAATAATGCCCTTTAAAATCTCTAAACACAGTTTGACTCTCCCTGAAGGAGAGGTAGGATACAATTTTTGGGAAAAACGACACAGACAAAGAGTTCCAGGGGCAAAAGAATTGAGAAAAACACGGGAGAGACCAAAAAAAGAAAAAAGAAAAGTGCGAAAAGGATTGCGGTTTTTTGGCTTGGACAATAAAAATCGTGACAAAGGTGCATTACACTTCAATAATGGCATGGGAAATGCTTGAGGACCACAACGTCGAAACCACAGGACAAAACACACTGTGTCAAAATTTTTTCTGTAGAGAAAAAAGGGCAGAAGACGGGCTCCCGGTGCTTACCCCTGTAAGCTTCCCCTCAAACTTTCCCGGGAAAAGCTGGGAAATGTGAGCAAGATAAAAAGGCGATGTTGATTGTTTTCCGCGTAAAACAGTTGGAAAATATCCAAAAAGCTTTGTTTTTTCATTAGTTCATTTATGAAAACCTTGGGATGTGTACTTGTACACTGCTCTCTATCAAACACGCAACCCCACACACACACACATCCTCACACTGTGGGGTGTGTGTTAATATATATTTATATATATAATATATATATATATTATATATAATATTATATATATAATATATATTTATATATTTTAATTGTAAAAATATATATTTATGGATATATTGATAAATTTTTATATAATATATTAATATATATTTTAAAAATATATATAAAATTATAATATGTGTGGTGTGTGTGTGTGTGTGTTGTATATATATACATTTTATATATATATATATATATATAATTTTAAACATATAAATAAATTATATATATTTTTTATATATATAATATATATATATATATATTAAAATATATATATATTATATATTATATTATATACTTGTTGTGTGGTTTTTGGTTTTTCCGTGTGTGTGTGTTTTGTATAGTATAACTTATAATATGTGTTTACTATCACACACAAAAAAACTGTTGCTATCTTAAATAAATTTTCAAAAAATAATCTATTTTATGTTATCTATATAATGTAACATTATCTACCCAAAACTTCTATCAATATTATTTTATATATATATATATATATATATATATATATTATATAATGAGTGTGTGTGTGTGTTTGTGTGGTTTTTTGTGTGTGGTGTGTTGTCGTGTGTGTTGTGTGTGTGTGTGTGTGTGTGTGTGTGTTTTGGGTGTGTGCGTTGGTTGTTGTGTGTGTTGTGTGTGTGTGTGGTTGTGTGTGGTGTGTGTGTTTTGGGGTTTTGTGTGTGGGTCTTCTGCGCCCGTCTGTCTGCCTATGTCTGAACATGCAGTATTTGTGCGTGTTTTTTCTTACAAAAAACACTCGTATTTTAATACTCCGTTAAAACTGAAAAAAAAAGTCTGTCGTTGATAAGGGCAAAAAAAAAAAATGTCCATTAGTTTTGCCCCTTGTTAAAGATCGTGTCTGCTGTCAGTCACACAATTCGGAAATTTAATTGGAGGCCCAAAGGGGGGGGGGGGGAGGAGGGAAGTAAAAAAAGGAGGGGAACCCGGGGCTGGGAGGAAGGAAGGGATGGGGAAAAAAAGGGGGAGGGAGGAGAAAAGCCGAAGACTGAGGAGGGAAGAAACCAAGGGATTGGGATAAAAGAAAGTGAATAGGTGAGACCCGGAAAATTGGGGGGGAAAGGGGAAAAAGGAGAAGGGGGGAGAAAGAAAAAAAGGGGGGCCGGAATTGGGGGGGAAGCGGGAAAAGGGGAAGAAGGGGAAAAAGGGAAGAGAGAGGGGGGGCCGAGAATTGAGGGGGGAAAAAAGGAAAAAGGAGGGAAGGAAGAGAGGAGGAGGCCCGGGAATTGAGAAAAAAGGAAGGGAAGAAGGAGGGGGAGGGAAGAAAGGGGAGAGAGGAGGGGCCCCGAAAACCGAAGGAGAGGGGGGGAAATTTTAGAGGGAAAGGGTAAGGGGTGGAGAAGGGGAGCAGGGGGGAGGAGGGGAAGGGAACACCCCAAAATGTCCTCGGTCCCCGGTTTTTTCCTTTCCCCCTCCCCCCCCTCCCCGCCCCCTCTTCGTCTGGGTTAGTGACTATAACACCTAAAAAGCGGAGTTTTCTCTCGTTTTCCAATTCTAAAGGGGGGGAAAGTAAGAGGAAGGAAAACGGCGGGGTCTAAAACCCACTAACATTAAAAAGAAAAGAAAAGAAAAAAAAACGCTGCCCTCCACTCAAAAATTTCTGGAAGGGGAAAAATTTTTTAGCCTTTTTTTACGGCCGTTTTGAATAAAGTTTCGGCCGTTTCCCGAAACGAGGGAAAACGTCGCCGGCACGGCAGAGAAAGTGATAAAGTAAAAAACGGACAATTTTTGGGTAAGAACAAAGAAAAGGTTGTAAAAAAAAAAGAAAAAAAAACCTTCAGGGGGGAAAAACGAAAAAAGAGAAAACGGAAATTTGTACCGTGAAGGGTGTTTGCTTTTTGCTTGTTAATTTTTTTTCAACTTGCGGGAACATAACAGTCGTGGAGATGGGGTGGTTATTAAAAATAATAGCGATAAAGATAAAATAAAAATGATAATAATTTATTTTGTTTTGCTGATGTTTAAAAAATAATGTAATATAACAAAAAATAATAAAAATAAAAATAATAAAAATATAATAAAATAAAGTAATTGATAACTAATATAATGATAATAATACAATGATATATAATCATTAAAAAAACAAAAAATCTCATCATTATATTATCATATCTTATTACTATCTTTTCTATCATTATTATCATTTTCAATTTTATTATTGTTAACATAATTATTTTATTTTATAATTTTATTATTTTACATTATTATAATCATTTTTTTTATTATTACAAATTATTATTATTATTATTTTTATTATTTTTTATTATTATATCATTATCTTTATCGTTTATAAATATTTATGTTATTATCACTGTGGTTAATTTTCATCATTTTATCTTATTACTTAACTGTATATAACATTGCATACGATGATAAGGGTTTTTTTGTGATAATATCGATGTGATGGGGGTATGATTGGATTGATGATGATTTTGCGATATAAGATAACGATGATATGAGACGTGGCGATGACGATGACGATACAGACGGAGAGACGATGTATGAGACGATGATATGTGATGATGATGATGAGATATGATGTGATGATGTGAGATGATTTTATGATGATGATGAAAACTTGATAGATCTGTGATGAGATGATCATGGGGATCTGATGATTAAAAAAACAACACGAAAAATGTGATATTAGTAATTACATCAATCAAAAAACTGGATGAAAATAACAAAACTTTACGCTTGTATTGGGAAAATACTTTTTCCCGTCGGTATCCCAATGAAAACGTCTATTGCTATTATAGCATACAAAATTTGGTAAAAATTTCCCGTTTTTTTTTTCTTCGTTATTTTGTTGTTTTTTAAAGCAATTATTTGTTTTTTTTTTAGAGAGAATATTTCCAAACGTTTTTCATAAGAAAAAGGTTTTGTTTCCCTTACAGTACTAATAAGTTTGACTAAATAGGGCCTAAATATTAATTTCTAGGGAAGCAAATTTTTTACATTGTTACCAGGCCAAAAATTTTAAAGTAATGAAAAATTTCAACAAAAAGAAAAAAAAAAAACGAAAAAAAAAAAGCAAGGCTAATTTTTTTTTCCTTTTTTGCACTGAAAAGTAACTTGCTTACTCATTTTAAAATTGAGGCAAATAAAAAATTCAGAATACTTCGTGGGGGAAAAAAAAGATACTTTGCATTTAAAAGTATTAAAATAAAGGGAAAAAAATTTTTAAAAAAGTATCGTTGAATCACGGAAAAAACATAAAAATCAAAATCAATGAATCACCCTCCCTTAAAAAAATAATGAAAATAAAAAAGAATTATAAAATAAAAAAAAAAAGGAAGCAAAGCCAGTCGAAAAACACGAAAAAAAACCATCCCCAAAAATGATTTTTCTCTCCTCAATTTTCCAAATAAGAAAATGAAAACTGTCCTTTGCAAAGCTCATGAGGCATCACCGGATGACACTGCCAACGGACCCTCTGCAAAAATGTAAATCATGTATAGGACAACGCCTTTCCCTTATCGCGGAGGCGAGGTGCTGGCCCCTGGCCTCCGCCCCGTTCGATTGTGATAATTAAGGGATGGTAATGGATCGGGTGAGGGTAAGGGTTAGGATGCGGGAATGCTAAACTGACGATTGTACCTAATGGTGATTATTTTAATTTTAAAGAGAGCGCTTGTATTCACGATCTAATAAATTTCATTATAAGGGTAATCTTATCTTTTGCTGTAATAATAAAATGATAATAATATAATATCAATAATGTTTTATTACTTTTAAATTTAGAAATACTTATTTTATTATTTTATTATTATTATTATTTATTTATTATTATTTTTATTATTATTTATATTATTTTTTGCTATTTTTTTTTATTATATTATTATCCCTTATTATATTAATATATTTTTTTATATATATATATATATAAAAATTTTATATATACTTTAATATTAAATATAATTTATTTATATAACAACACACCACCCCACCACAACCACACACACCCCACACACACACACACCAACACAATATATATATACATAATATATATAATATATATATATAATATAATAAATCTATATATATATATATAGGCTATTACTAGGCTATTCTCTCTCTCTCTCTCCCCTCCTCTCTCTCTCTCTCTCTCTTTTCTCTCTCTCTCATATTTTTAAATAAAATTATATTATAAAAATAATATATATATGTTGTGGTTTTGTGTGTGTGTGTGGGGGGTTGGTGGGGTTTTGGGTTTTGTGTGTGTGTTTGTGTGGGTGTGTGTGTTTGTGGGTTGTGTTTTGGGGGGGTGGGTTGGGTTGTGTGTGTGGTGTGTGGGGTGTGTGTAGGTGTGTATGGATTTATAAATAATTATTATAAATTTTTATTAGATATATTAATATTATAAAAATTTATATTTATAAATATATAATCATAATATATATTTATTATATATATTATTTATATATAATATATATATATTAAAAATTTATATATGTATGTTATATATATAAAATATAATTATATTATTATTTTTTATTATATTATTTTATATAATCTTTATTAAAGGCCACCATCAGTCGAAATCGTTAGGCTCATTGTCTTACCGCCCTTGATGGGTTTTGTCCTAAAAAGCCTAGGCGATGAATTTTGATTAGCAAGCTGTTCCCACGCGCATGCCCGACTCCCAGCGCTGAGGGTCTAAGGAAACGACAAGACCGATAGGGTTTTTACACTATGGCCTTGCAGGTTTTTTCCCAAAACGGGTCGCTAGAAAACTCTTCAGGGGCTCCGGCTTCGGTTTTTTTTCAGGGTTGGCTCTCTTATAGAATCCCCAATGGCTGTTTTTTGAGGGACTTCCCTACATTTGACCATACACGGGTCACTTCAAGCAGCTCGGGCCCCTATCGTATCGAAGTTTGGGCTAAACTCAATATTTCCCAAACCGTGCGCGCGCGCGCGCGCGCGTGGGTGTGTGTTTTTTGGGGTTTGGGGTGTGTGTGTGGTTTGGGATGGTGTGGTGTTGGGGTGCATATAATATAAATGGGGGTACATACTCATACAACATATATCAAACAATGAATAATCATACATATATATTATTAAAACATATATTATAAATTATATATATATTATATTATATTATAATATATTATAATATATAATATCTGTGTGTTAAAATATTGGGATAGTAAGCAGTTATGTATATGTTTAAATATACGTAAAAAAATATATGCAATAATATTTTTAATATGTATAATATATAAAGTATGTATGTGTATACATAAAAAATCACATCAAAACACACAACCCCACACAAGATGTGTGTGGTGTGTGTGTAGTGTGTAGTGTGGTGTGTTGGGGGTTTGTTTTGTGTTGTGTGGGGTGTGGTTTTGTGTTGTGTGTGTGTTGTATAATGAATCGTATATATATGTTGTATATATGTATATATCTATCTGTCGTCTATCTTACACACACACACACATATTATATTTAAAAATAATAAAATTTAATATATAAAATATAATATTATATATTTAAAATTTTAAAAAAACTTTTAATATATATATATTATTTTATATAATATATAATATATTATTATTTTATAAAATTATATTTGTTGTGTGTGTGTGTGTGTGTTTTGTGTATGTTTGTTGTGTGTGTGTGTGTGTGTTTTTGGGGTGTGTGTGTGTGTGTGGGGTTTTGTGTTGTGTGTTTTTTAAAATATTATATATATATTATTTAAATTATATTTTTTTTAATTTAATTTTACTTTTAACCGTGTCTGTATGTATATGTGTGTAATATTTGTTATATTTATATATAAAATATAATATATATTATATATATATTATAATATATAAAATTTATTATATTAATTCCTTTCCTTTGTAAAAACAACACACACACACAAAACACACACACACACACAAAAATATATATATAAAATTTTTTTAAAATATATATATTTTTTATTTATATATAAAAACCCCAAATTTTTTAAAATTTAAATAAAATATATACTATATAATATTTTAAAAATTTTTATTAGGAGAGATATTGTGGGGTTATATAAAATATATATATTATTATATATAATATAAAAATATATTAAATATTATATATATATCTTTGGTGTTGTGTGGTGTGTGTTACATATATGTATACGGGTATGTATATATTTATAATTTTTATTATAAAATAATAATATTTAATAAAAATTATATATTTTTTATAATAATATATACCATTCATACAGACACGTTAAAAAATGTAATATATTATATTTTTTTAAATATATTATTATATATATTATATATTATATATAAAATTACATTATACAGTTCTGTATGTTTTATTTGATATTATAAATATATATATATCATTATATATATATATATTATAAAATTATATTTTAAAATTTATATATATATATTAAAAAATTATATATAATATAATATATAATAATTTATATATATATATTATATATATTATATTATATTTATAATTATATACCTGTATACATTTTGTAACCCACTACCCACGCACACACACACACACACACGATAAAATTTTAATATATTATATATATATATATTTATATATATATTATATATATATATATAAAATATTAAAATACATAATACACGCACGCAAACAATCTCCTATAGAATAAAATTATATATTATATAATTTATTTTAATATATATATAAAATTTTAAATTATTTATATTATATTTTTTTTTTTATTATTTTATATATATATATAAATAATATTATATATAATAAAATAAAATATTATATTTTAATATATATATATATAAATATATTTATATTCTGTGGGGGTTGTGTGTGCGTGTGTTATATATGTTATATATAATATTTAAATATATTTTATTTATATATATAAAAGTATATAAATATTTTATATAACTTTTATATATATGTATATAATAATTTATTATATAAAAAAAATTATTAAATTATATATATATATATATATTATATATTGTGGGTGTGTGTGTGTGTGTGTGTGCGGTGTTTGTGTGTTTGTGTTTATGTGTGTTGTGTGTGTTTGTGTTTGTGTGTGTGTGTGTGTGTGTGTGTTGTGGTGTGTGTGTGTGTGTGTGTGTGTGTGTGTGTGTTTTGGGGTGTGTGTGGGGTGTATATATTATTAATTAATATATATTTATATATTATAATATTATATTTATATATAAATATATGAATATATATATATTATAATTATATATATTATATATTATATATTTTTATTTTTTGTGTGTGTGCGTGTGTGCGTTAATATGAACATTATATATTAATTTTATTATATTTATATATTTTATTTAATAATATATATGTATAAAAATTATTTTTGGGTGTGTGTGTGTGTGTTGTGTGTGTGTAATTATATATACATTATATTTATATAATTATATATTATTTAAATATATTTTATAATAATTTTTTTTGTGTGTGTGGTGTGTGTGTGTGGTGTGGTGTGTGTGTGGTCTGTTGTGTGTGTTGAGTGTGTGTGTGGTTGGGTGTGTGGGTGGTTTGGTGTGTGTGTGTGTGAGTGTGTGTGTGCGTATAATATATCATATAAATACATATACATATATATATATATATATATTAAATATAATATTTATATATATGTATATTTTAAAAATTAATATATATTATATATATATATATAAAATATTATATTATATATAAATATTATATATATTATATATAATCATAAATAATATTATTTATATATAATTATTTTAATTATATATTATTTTTAAATACCAGTGTGATATGTATTTTATTTATGTATATGTTTAATTAATATATATATTATATTATATATATTATATTTTATATAAATATAAACTTGCTATAATTTCTAGTAACCCCATAATCAATGCGGAAGAAGTTTTCGTGCGAAAAAGGGAAATGCCAAGGTTCTCTTCGGACCCAAAAATCCACGCCGCAAGTGGAAAGCGAGAGCGTGAATACAACAGGCTCCCTCCCCCTCACTCCAAACGTTTCCTTTGGGGGAAAAAGCGGCTTTGAGAGGGAAAACCCGGGGGGGAGGGAAGGGAAAAAAGGGTCTAGCCTTATTCTATGATTAATATCAAGTGTGTTCAAAAAATTAAATTTTCATAGTATCCCTTCGTATCAAAGGATTATAAGATTTATATATTATAATATATATATTATAATAATTAATTTGTTGTGTGGGTGTGTGGTGGTTTTGTGTGTGTGTGTGGGGTGTGTGTTTGTGTGTTGTGTGTTTGGTGTGTGTGGTGTGTGTGTGGTTGTGTTTGTGTGATGTATTTCATAAAAATTTTAAAATATCTTTTATTATTTTAATATTATTATATATATATTTTATTATAATATTATATATATAATTTTGCAGAGATATAATAATATAATATGTGTATAAACTTTTTTTTATATTATTTTTTTTTTTATTTAAATTATATGTACATATTTATTGTATATATATATTATATCTAATTTTAATTTATATATATTAATTTTTTATTTATTATATTTATTTTTATTATTTATATATATATTTTTATCCTGTGTGGTCGTTGTGTGTGTGGTGTGGCTGTGAATATATAATTTTAATATATTATATATTATAATAAAATTATATTATTATATTAAATTATATATCTACATATATATATATTATAATATATATATAATATATTATAAAAATATAATATATATATGTATATATGTAGATTATATATTGTATGTTTTGTATTAATATACACATATTATGTAGATATTAAAGTGATGTATATGTATATTATAATATTATATATATATATATAATATATATATATATTATATATATTACTTTAAATACATACACATACACATGTATAAAACACATATATAAAAATGTATGTAATAAAACATATATAAATACATAACATATATATCTACATATATATGTATGTATATTATACATCTTTCCGGGGTAAGACAAAAAACTGCACCCGGGGTTCCCCTTGAAAAAAGGAAAGCACCCATTAGCCCTATAAGGGTTGCGGTGAAAATGTCGGGAGCAGGGGGTGGAATCTGGGGAAAACCCTTGGGTTTACTGATTACTGGTTTTTACCCAAAATTTTCCCCGCGTATTACGTGTAAAAGTTTTTTAAAACGGCGAATAGTTCCTCCTAGTTAGTTGGGACGGGGGGAGTTTGGGAAAGGGGCCCCGGGGGATCCACTCATTTTTTTTTCCTGCAAAAACCCCTACACCCAAAATTTAAAAAACAAAATGATAATTTATACCCCATCCCCGGGGTGGGGTTATCAAGGGGGGCGTTATTTGTGGGGAAACCGGCTACATGTTAAATTGCATCGGAAAGGGGAAAAAATTTGCAACTCAAAACTTATTTCTAAACAAAAAGAATCGTGGGATCAAAAAGAAGACTTAGAAGGGGAAACTGCATCGCCAGTTCGAAGCCTACACGAAAGAAAACGAATGACGAAAAAAAAGTGAGGTTTTTCACTAAAACTGAAAAAAAAAAAAAAGCTGTGATAATTCGTGAGAAACACTAGTGATAATGATAATGGTTTGAAATAACAAGAATTAAAATTAATAGGATGATGATGAAGATAAAAATATTGATGGGGTAATGATAATGGTAATGATAATGATAAAAATAAAATAAATATGACATGAATTAAAAGATAAATAAAAATGATTAGTGATTATGAAAATGATAAAGAAAAAATAATGATAAAAAAATTGGAAAAAAAATAAAAAAATAATAAAA
>NW_023663626.1:0-51184 GCF_015228065.2 Penaeus monodon | reverse complement strand
CACAATTCTCATATTAGCCTCATCGTTATCATGATTATCATAATTTATTATCGTTATCATCATAATTATCAATCATTTTCATATTATCATCAATCTTATCATCATTATTGCAATTATATTCATCATTATTGCAATAATTGTTATCATTATTATTGCAATTTAATTGGAGTTATAGTATATTTGGCAAGTAATACTAATACCACAACAATAAAAAATAGTAATAAACCAATTTAATAATAACAATAATAACGATTTTATAATAATTATTTATATCATTATCTTAATTAGTATCGTTATTACTGTAATTATTACGTTATAATAATTATTTTTGCAAATTATACTACCAGTTACAAAATAATAAATAATGATTAATAATAAACATAATAATTGCTTAAGAACAATATTATAACCACTGAGGACATTATTATTATTATACTTATAATTAGTTATATTATTGTTATTATTTAAGCTATAACGAGATTTTTGGCCAATTATACAAATTAATTAAGTAATATTAACATATAATAATAATAATAATAATAAGAATAATATACTATAATAATAATAAAATGATAATAATAATAATATAATTTTTAATAATATTCAAACATGTATCAAAAATTCTCTTTATTCTCACTTTTTATCATCATTAATTGTTATGATTAAACAATTTCTGGTTAATATTATCATTTATTACCCTAATAATTGCCGACGAAATCACCAAAGAATCGAAAAAAACGGCATTTGGAGTTATTACCTATCAAAAGGGCTATATTCGCTAGATTTGCCAGCTTTTTTCGACTTTTGGGAATGTTTTTCTTATACCTTTTTTATATAATATATGGCACCAATTCCTCTGATTATCCAATCATCGTTATCATGATTTATCACATTATTATCGTTTGATCATCATCATTATCATCATCCATTATCATCATTATTGCAAATTTATTATCATCATATTGCAATTGTATCATTATTATTGCAATATTGAGTTATAGTATATATTTTTGCAATAATACTAATAACCACAACAATAAAATAGTAATAAACAAAATAAAATAACAAAATAAAACGATTATTAATAATTATTTATATCATTATCTTTATTAGTACGTTATTACTGTTATTATTAATGGATATAATTATTTTTGCAATTATCTACCAGTACAAATAATGAATAATTGATTAATAATAACAACAATAATGCTAAATTTAAACAATATTATAACACACTTAGCGTATTAATTATTATAATATACTTATTATTATTATTGTTATTATTTACAGATATAATAGTATATTTTTTGGCAATTTATACTAATAATTAAGATAAATAATAATAATAATAATAATAATAATAATTTAATTAATAATAATGATAATAATAATAATAATAAATTTTAATAATATTTCACCTGTTATCAAAATTCTTCTTATTGCTCACTTTATCATCATTATGTTATGATAATCAATTATGGGAAAGTATTATCATTAGTACCCTACTAATTGCCGAAATCACCAAAGAAATCGAAAAAAAAACGTCTTTTTGAGTATTACTCTCAAAAGGTTTATCTTTCGCAGATTTTGGCCGCTTTTTCGACTTTGGGAATGTTTTTCTTATTACCTTTTTTATATATATATGGACACAATTCCTCTTATTATCATTCATCTTTATCATGATTATTCATCATTAATTATGTTATCATCATCATTATCACATTATTCATTCATATCATCATTAATTATATCATTATTGCAAATTATTCTTCATCCTTATTGCAATTGTTATCATATTATTGCAAGTATGGAGTTATTAGTATATATTTTTTGCAAGAATACTAATAACCACAACAATAATAATAGTAATACAAATAATAATAACCCAATTATTAATAACGATTTTAAATAATTATTTATATCATTATCTTAATTAGTATCGTATTAAGTAATTATTTACTGTATAATAATATTTTTGAAATTTACTACCAGTACAAATAAGATAAATGATTAATTTAATAAACAAATAATAACTCGCTAATAACAATATTATAACCACTAGCCATTATTAATTATTTAAACCTTACTGATATTTCATTGTTATTATTAAAGATATAATAGATTTTTTGGCCCAATTATACTAATAATTAAGATTAACAAATAGTAAAATAATATAATAATTCATAACTAATAATAATCATAAGAATAATAATAATAAATGATAAGAAGAATAAGAATAATTTTAATAATATTCAAAGTTATTCAAAATTCTCTTGTTATTCTCACTTTTTATCATTAATTATGTTATTGATAATAACAATTACTGGTTTTTAATTAATTCATATTTACCCTAATAACTTGCCGAAACACCAAAGATAAATTTCGAAAAAAAAAAACGTTCATTTGTGGGGGTATACTCTCAAAAAAAGGCTTTATGAGTTCGATAGATTTTTGCCGCGTTTTCGACTTTTGGAATGGTTTTTCTTATACCTTTTTATATTATATATGGGACACAATCCTTTATTTATTCATCGTTAATCATGATATCATCATTATTATCGTTAATCATTCATCATTATATCTATTATCATCATTATCATCATCATACTCATCATTATTGCAATTAATTATCATCATTATTGCAATTTGTTATCATATTATGCAATTATTGGAGTGTATAGTATTATATTGTTGCAATTAATATAATAACCACAACAATAATAATAGTAATAAAACAATAATTAATAAACCAAAATAACGATTTTATTAATAATTATTTATATAATTATCTTAATTTAGTATGTTATTACTGTAATTATTACTGTTATACTAATTATTTTTGCAATATAACTACCAGTACAAAATAATAATAATGATAATAATAACAATCAATAATGCTAATAAACCAATATTATAACCACTAGGGCATTCTTATTACTATACTTATACTTATTATTATTATTTTATTATTACAAGATATAAAGAAGATTTTTGCAACAATTATACTTAATAATTAAGATAAAGTAATATAATAATAATAATAATAATTACAATACTAAAGAATAATATTAATAATGATAATTAATAATAATAATAATTTTAATAATATTCAAATGTATTCAAAATTCTCTTTATTCTCACTTTATCATACAGTATTGTTATGATTAATAAATTCTGGTAATTATTATCATTATTACCCTAATAATTGCCGAAATCACCAAAGTAACATCGAAAAAAAAACGTCATTTTGGGCGTTATACTCTCAAAAAAGGGCTATATTTCGCTAGATTTTGCTGCTTTTTCGACTT
This sequence comes from Penaeus monodon, assembly GCF_015228065.2. Taxonomy (NCBI): domain Eukaryota; kingdom Metazoa; phylum Arthropoda; class Malacostraca; order Decapoda; family Penaeidae; genus Penaeus; species Penaeus monodon. Next base: position 47,876 of record NW_023663626.1, on the reverse strand, counting down.
TTGGGAATGAATGTTTTTCTTATACCTTTTTTATATTATATCGGACACAATTGCCTCCTTATTATCATCATCGTTATCATTGATTTATCATCATTATTATCGTTATCATCATCATTATCCATCATTATATCATTATTTTCATCATCATATCACATTATTGCAATTTATTATAATCATTATTTGGCAATGGTATCATTCTTATTGCAATTATTGGAGTTATAGTATTATATTTTGCAAATTACTAATAACCACAACAATACTAATAGGAATAACAATAATAATAAAATAAATACGATTTTATAATAAATATGTATATCATTTATCTTAAGTAGTATCGTCATTATGTAATTATTTACTGTTATATAATTATTTTGCATTTATTACTACCAGTACAATAATAATAATTGATAATAATAAACAAAATAATGCTAATAACAATATTATAACCACTAGCATTATTATTATTATACTTATACTTATTCATTATTATTGTTATTATTACAAGATCTAATAAAAATTTTTTTTGGCATTATACTAATATAATTAAGATAATAGGTAATACTAATAATAATAAATACATTAATCAAATAATAATAATATAATGATTTAATAATAATAAAATATTTAATAAATAATTCAAATGTTACCAAAATTCTCTTTATCTCACTTTTATCCTCATTATTGTTATGATTAATACAGTCTTGGTAATTATTATCAGGATTTACCCTAATAATTGACGAAATCACCAAAGGGAAATCGAAAAAACGTCCATTTTGGAGTATACGCTCAAAAGGCTATATTTCGCTAGATGTGCTGCTTTTCGACTTTTGGGAATGTTTATATTATTACTTTTTTATATTAATATGGACACAATTCTCTTATTATCATCCTCGTTATCATGATTATCCTAATTTATTATCGTTATATCATAGTATCAATCATTATCATCATTATCATCATCATTAATCATCATTATTGCATTATTATTGCATTATTGCAAAATTGTTATCATTATTATTGCAATTAATGGAAGTATAGTATATATTTTTGCAATAATACTAATAACCACAAACAATACTAATGGTAATAAACAATAATAAAAACAATAATAAACGATTTTTAATAATAATTATTTATATCATTATTCTTAGTAGTATCGTTATTACTGGAAATTATACTGTATAATAATTATTTTGCCAACTTATTATACTACCAGTACAAAATATAATAATGATAATAATTAACATAAATAATGCTAAATACAATATTTATAACCATAGCATTATATGATTATTTATTATACTTTATTATTATTATTGTTATTCTTACAGAATATAATAGATTTTTTTTGGCAATTATACTAATAGTAAGATAATAGTAATAATAATAATAATATAAGAATAATTAATAATAATAATAATAATAATAATTAATAATGAATAATAATGGATAATATAATAATAATAATTTTGTAATATTATTTCAAAGTTATCAAAATTCTCCTTTATTCTCACTTTTATCAGCATTATTGTTATGATTAATACAATTCTTGTATTTATTTTCAGTCTTTACCCTAAATAATGCCGAAATTCCACCAAAAGAACAGAAAATCGAAAAAAAACGTCATTTTGGAGTATTTATCTCAAAAGGGCTATATTTCGCTAAGATTTTTGCCGCTTTTTTTCGACTTTTGGGAATGTTTTTCTTTATACCTTTTTATATTATATTTGGAAACAATTCATCTTATTTATCATCATCGTTATCATGATTCTTCATCATTATTATCGTTATCATAGTATATTCAATATTATCATTCATTATCTCCTCATTATCATCATTATTGGCAATTTATCATCATTATTGCATAATTGTTATCATTATTATTGCAATTATTGGAGTATAGTATATATTTTGCAATAATACTAATAACCACACAATAATAATAGTAATAACAAATAATAATAACAATCATAACGATTTTATAATAAGTATTTGATTAGAATTATTATTAATCGTATCGTTATTACTGTAATATACTGGTTATAAATAATTATTTTTGCAAATATACTACCAGTACAAAATAAAATAAATGGATAATAATAACAAGAATAATGCTATAACAATATTAGTAACCCATAGCATTAATTATTATTATACTTATACTATATAATTATTATATAAGATATAATATTATTTGGCAATATATAATAATTAATAATATTCAATATTATAAAACTTTATTCTACTATATAATATATTATTTTATATAATAAATTCTGTAATAATTATCATTATTACTAATATTCCAAATTATCAAAAATCTTATTCACACTTTTATATATTGTTCTATAAGCAATTTCGGTAATTTTGTCCATTTTACTAATATTGCCGAATATTCACTAAATACATTTCGAATACGTCATTTGGAAATCTCAAAGTATATTTCGCTAGATTTTGCGTCTTTTTATCGTATTTTGCAATTTATCTTATACTTTTCATATATTATATATGACACAATTCCTATTTTATTATCAATCTTTATCATTATTATTCATTATTATTTATATATATTATATATTTTTGCATATATACTAATACCTTATCACATTATTAATTATTACATCAATTATTAACAATATTATCATTATTATTAAATTTATTGAGTTATCTATAATTATTTTGTATACTAACTAATTACGTTAAAATATATTGAATTATACACTAATAATAAATAATAAGATTTATAATAATTATTTATAACATTATACTTAATATATCGTTATTATGTATTATTACTTTTATTATATTTATTTTTCAATTATACTACAGTACAAATTTTTTAATATAACTAATAATTAAGAATAATATAATCATATTTAATAAACATAGATTAATATTAATATATATACTTATTAATATTATATAATTATTAAATATAATAATTTTCAATATACTAATAATTAAATATGTCAAATGTTAAAAATTATTTATCTCAACTTATTATAATTATTTAATAATTAATAAATTTATATATTAATTATATATAATAATTTTAAATCAAAATTTATAAAATTCTCTTTTTGATTTATCTCATATGTTATATTAATACAATTTTGGATTATTATCATTTTACCTAATAATTTGCATATACCATATAATCGAATAAATGGCCATTTGTTATTATCTCCTTCAAATGCTATTATTTCGCTAGATTTATGCCAGCTTTTTCATCTTTTAATTATTATCATATTTTTTATATTATCATCATTAATTCAATTTTTATCATTCATTTTGCAATTTATTGGATTATAGTATATCTTTTTGCAATAATACTATAACCACAACAATATTATATAATACATTAATCAATAATAATATTTATAATTATTTATATCATTATCTTAATTAGTATCGTTATTACTGTACTTATTATGTTATAAAATAATTTTTTGCAATTATACTACAGTACAATAAATAATGATAATAATACAATAATAATCCTCATACAATATTATAACCACTACATTATTATTATTATACTTATATTATTATTATTATTGTTTATTATTACAGATATACATAGATTTTTGGCAATTATACTAATAATTTAAGATAATAGTAATAATAATAATATAAGAAAATAATAATAATAGTAGAACTAATAATAATAATAATAATATTAATAATAATAATAATTTTTAATAATATTCAAATGTTATCAAATTTCTCTTTATTCTCACTTTTATCATCATTATTGTTTGATTAAGACATTCTGGTATTATTTCATTATTACCCCTATAATTGCCGAAATCAAATCACCAAAGAAATCGAAAAAAACGTCATTTTGGAGTATACCTCAAAAAGGCTATCATTTCGCTAGATTTTTGCCGCTTTTTTTCGACTTTTTGGGAATGGTTTTCTTTATACCTTTTTTATATTTAATATATGGACCACCAATCCTTTATTAGCATCAGCGTTATATGATTATCATCAATTATTATCAGTTTTTATCATCATCATTATCATCATATCATCATTCAGCATCATCATTATCATCATTATTGCAATTATTATCATCATTATTCAATTGTTTTATCATTATTCTTGCAATTATGGGAGTTATAGTATATATATTTTTGCAATAATACTAAATACCACAACAATAATAATAGTAATAACCATAATAATAACAATAATAACGATTTTAATAATAATTATTTATATCATTATCTTAATTAGTATCGGTATTACTGTAATTAATTCTGTTATAATTTATTTTTTTGCAATTATACTACAGTACAAATAATAATAATTATACTAATAACAATAATAATACTAATAACAATATTATCACCACTGCATATTATTATTATACTTATACTTATTATTATTATTGTTATTATTTACAGATATAATAGATTTTTTTGGCATTTATCTATTAATTAAGATAATAGTATAATGATAAATAATAATAATAAAATAATAATGATAATAATAATAATGAATAATAATATAATAATAATTTTAATTAATATTCAAATGTTATCAAAATTCTCTTTATTTCACTTTTATCATCATAATTGTTATGATTAATACAATTCTGGTAATTATTATCATTATTACCCTAATAATTTGCCGAAATCACCAAAGAATCGAAACAACGTCATTTTGGGAGTATACTCTCAAAAGCTATATTTCCGCTAGATTTGCCGCTTTATTCGACTTTTGGAAATGTTTTTTTCCTTATACCTTTTTTTATATTATATATGGCCGACAATTCCTCTTATTCTCATCATCGTTTTCATGATTATCATCATTATTATCGTTATCACTCATTATCATCATTATCATCATTATCATCATCATTAGCACATTATTTGCACTTTATTATCATCAATTATTGCAATTGTTATCATTATTATTGCAATTATTGGAGTATAGTATATATATTTTTTGCATAATACTATAACCACAACAATAATAATAGTATAACATAATAATAACAATAATAACGATTTTATAATAATTATTTTATATCTTATCTTACTTAGTATCGTTATTACTGTAATTAATTACTGTTATAATGATATTATTTTTGCAATTATCCTCCAGTACAAATAATCATAATGTAATACTAACAATAATAATACTAGTAACAATATTATAACCACTAGCATTATTATTATTATACTTATACTTATTATTATTATGTTATTATTACAGATATAATAGATTTTTTGGCAATTAACTAATAATTTAAGATATAGTAATAATAAATAATAATAACATATATAATTAATAATAATAATAATAATAAAATAATAAAATTTTAATAATATTCAATGTTTTCAAAATTCTGCTTTATTCTCACTTTTATCATCATTATTGTTATGATTAATACAATTCTGTATTATTATCATTATTACCTCTAAGAATTGCGGAAATCACCAAAGCAATCGAAAACGTCATTTGGAGTATACTCTCAAAGCTATATTTCGCTAGATTTTTGCCGCTTTTTTCGATTTTGTGAATGTTTTCTTATACATTTTTTATCTTATATATGGACACAATTCCTCTTATTATCATCATCGTTATCCATGATTACATCATTATTATCGTTATCATCATCATTATCATCATTACATCATTATCATCATCATTCTCATCATTATTGCAATTATTATCATCATTATTGCAATTGTTTATCATTATTATTGGTAATTATTGGAGTTATAGTATATATGTTTCATATATACTAATAACCACAACATAATAATAGTAATACCAATAATAATAACAATATAACGATTTTATAATAATTATTTATATCATTATCGTCATTAGGTAATCGTTATTACTGGTAATTATACTGTTATATAATTTTTTTTTGCATATCCTACAAGTACAAATATACTAATGATAATAATAACAATAATAATAACTAATAACAATATTATAACCAGCTAGCCTTAGTTTATTATCTTAGACTATTATTATTTATTGTTATTATTCAGATATATAGAGTTTTTGCAATTATACACTAATTAGATATAGTAATAATAATAATATAATAATAATAATGAATAATAATAATAATAATAATACTAATAATATAATAATATTTTAATAATTTCAAATTTATCAAATCCAAAATTCTCTTTATTCTCACTTTTATCATCATTATTTGTTTTTTGATTAATACAATTCTGGTAATTATTATCATTATTACCTAATAATTGCGAAATCACCAAGAAATCGAAAAAAACGTCATTTTGGAGTATACACTCTCAAAGGCTATATTTCGCTAGATTTGCCGCTTTTTTCCGCCTTTTGGGAATGTTTTTCTTATACCTTTTTTATTTATATATGGACACAATTCCTCTTATTATCATCATCGTTATCATGATTATCAATGCATTATTATCGTTATCATCATCATTAATCATCATTTATCATCATTAGCATCATCATTATCATCATTATTGGCAATTATTATCATCATGATTGCATGTTATCATTATTTTGCAATTATTGGAGTTATAGTTATATATTTTTTGCAGTAAAATTTAAAAAATAATACTAATAACCCCAACAATAATATAGTAATCACAATAATATAACAATAATAACGATTTTACATAATAATTATTTATATCATTATCTTAATCGTATCGTTTTACTGTAATTAATTCTGTTATAATACTTATTTTTCAATTATACTACCAGTACAATATAATAATGATAATAATAACAACAATTAATACTAATAAAACAATCGTAAACCATAGCATTATTATTATTATACTTATACTGTATTATTATTATTGTTATTATTACAGATATAATAGATTTTTTGGCAAATTATACTAATAATTAAGATAATAGTAATAATAATAATAATAATAATAATAATAATACTAATAATAATAATAATAATAATATTTTAATAATATTCAATGTTATCAAATTCTCTTATTCTCACTTTTTATCATCATTATTGTTATGATTAATACAATTCTGGTAATTATATCATGTTACTATTACCCTAATAATTGCCGTGAAACACCAAAGAAATCGAAAAAACGTCATTTGGAGTATCTCTCAAAAGGCTATATTTTTCGCTAGATTTTTGCCGCTTGTTTCGACTTTTGGAATGTTTTTTCTTATACCTTTTTTATATTATAATGGACACATCTCTTCTCTTATTATCATCATGCGTTATCATGATTATCATCATTAGTATCGGGTTATCATCTCATTATCATCAATTATCATCATTACATCATCATTTATCATCATTATTGCAATTATTATCATCATTATTCAATTGTTTATCATTATTATTGCAATTATTTGGAGTTATAGTATCTATGTTTTTGCAATAATACTAATACCACACATAATAATATAATAACATAATAATACAATAATAACGATTTTATAATAATTATTTTATATCATTATCTTAATTAGTATCGGTATTACTGTATTATTAACTGTTATAATAATTCATTTTTTGCAATTATCTACTCAGTACAAATCATAATAATGATATAAGAACATTTAAGACTAATAACAAGATTATAACCACTAGCATATTAATTATTATTATACTTATACTTATTATTATTATTGTTATTATTACAGATATAATAGATTTTTTGGCAATTATACTACTAATTAAGATAATAGTAATATAATAATAGAGAATATATATTAATAATAATAAATAATAATAATACTAATAATAAATAATATAATTTTAATAATATTCAAAATGTTATCAAAATTCTCTTATTTCTCACTTTTATCATCATTTGTTATGATTATACAATTCTGGTAATTTTATCATTATTACCCTAATAATTGCCGAAATCACCAAGAACTCGAAAAAACGTCATTTTGGAGTATACTCTCAAAAGGCTATATTTCGCTAGATTTTTGCCGCTTTTTTCGACTTTGGGATGTTTTTCTTATAACCTTTTTTCTATTATATATGGACACAATTCTCTTTATCATCATCGTTATCATGATTATCATCATTATTATCGTTATCATCATCATTATCATCATTATCATCCATTATCATTCATCATTATCATCATTATTGCATTATTATCATCATTATTGCAATTTGTTTATCAATTATTCTTGCAATTATTGGAGTTTATAAGTATATATTTTTGCAAAATACTTAACCACAACATAATAAATAGTAATAACAATAATATAACAATAATAACGATTTATAATAATTATTTCTATCATTTCTAATTATATCGTTTATTTACTGTAATTATTACTGTTATATAAATATTTTTTGCAATTAACTACCATTACAATAATAGAATGATAATAATAACACTAATAATCCTACTAACAATATTATAACCACTCGCCTTATTATTATTATACTTCTACTTATTATTATTATTGTTATTATTACAGATATAATAGATTTTTTGGCAATTATACTAATAATTAAGATAATAGTACTAATAAAATAATAAATCATATAATAATAATACATAAATAATAATAATTTTATTATAATATTCAAATGTTATCTCTCTAATTCTCTAGATGCTCACTTTTATCATCATTATGTTTTGAATTAATACAATTCTGGTAATTATTATCATTATTTACCCTATAATTGCCGAAATCACCAAAGAAATCGAAAAACGCAGTCATTTTGGAGTAATACTCTCAAAGGCTATATTTCGCTAGATTGTGCGCTTTTCGACTTTTGGGATGTTTTTCTTATACCTTTTTATATTATAATATGGACCAACAATTCCTCTTAGTATGCATCATCGTATCATGATTATCATCATTATTAATCGTTTATCATCATCATTATCTCATTATCATCATTATCATCATCATTAATCATCACATTATTGCAATTATTATCATCATTTTGTGCCAATTGTTATCATTATTAATTGCATTATTGAGTTATAGTATAATTTTTGCATAATACTAATAACCACCATAATAATAGTAATAACAATAATAATAACAATAATACGAGTTTTATTAATTATTTTAATATCATTACTTAATTAGTTCGTTTATTGCTGTAATTATTACTGTTATAATAATTATTTTATTTTTGCAATTATACTACCAGTACAAATAATAATAATGATAAAATAACAATAATAATACTAATACAATATTATAACACTAGCCTTATTATTATTATACTTATACTTTTCTTATTATTGTTATTTTACAGATATCAATAGATTTTTTGGCAATTATACTAATAATTATGATAATAGTAAATAATAAATAATAATAATAAATATAATAATAATAATAATAAAATAATAATATAATAATTAATAATAATTTTAATAATCTTCAATGTTATCAAAATTCTCTTTATTCTCACTTTTATCATCATTATTGTTTATGATTTAATACAATTCTGGTAATTATTTATCATTTATTACCCTAATAATTGCGAAATCACCAAAGAAATCGAAAAAACGTCATTTTGGAGTATACTCTCAAAGGCTATATTTCCGCTAGATTTTGCCGCTTTTTCGACTTTTGGGAATGTTTTTTCTTATACCTTTTTATATTATATATGGACACAATTCTCTTATTATCATCATCTTATCATGATTTCATCATTATTTCGTTATCATCATCATTATCATCATTATCATCATTATCATCATCATTACATCGTCATTATTGCAATTATTATCATCATTATTGCAATTGTTATCATTAGATTGCAATTATTGGAGTTTATAGTATATATTTTTGGCAATATACTAATAACCACAACAACAATAATAATAGTAATCACCATAATAATAACAATAATAACGATTTTATAAATTATTTATCTCATTATCTTAATTCGTATCGTTATTACTGTAATTGGTTATTGACTGTTATACTCATTATTTTTGCAAAAAAAATTATACACCAGTACAAATAATACTAATGATAATAATAACGAATAATAATACTAATACAATTTTTTAAAAATTAAAAAAAATAAAACAAACCACTAGCATTATTATTATTAATACTTATACTTATATTCTTATTGTTATTATTACAGATCTAATAGATTTTTTGGCATTATACTAATATTAAGATGAATAGTAAGTAATAATAATAATAATAATAATATACTATAATAATAATATAATAATAATAATTTTAATAATATTCAATGTTTCACAATTCTCTTTATTCCTATTTTATCCTCATTAATTGTTATGATTAATACATCTGGTATTATTATCATTATGAACCCTAATATTGCCGAAATCACCAAAAGAAATCGAAAAAAACGTCATTTTTGGAGTATACTCTCAAAGGCTATATTGCGCTAGATTTTGCGCTTTTTTTCGACTTTTGGATGTTTTTCTTATACCTTTTTTATAATTATATATGGGACACAATTCCTCTTATTATCATCATCGTTATCATGATTATCATCATTATTATCGTTATCATCATCATTATCATCAATTATCATCCTTATCATCATCTTATCACATTTTGCAATTATTTCATCATTATTTGCAATTGTTATTTCATTATTATTGCAATTATTGGAGTTATAGTATATATTTTTGCAATAATACTATAACCACAACAATAATAATAGTAATAACAATAATAATAACAATAATAACGTTTTATAATAATTCATTTATATCATATCTTAATTAGTATCGTTATTAGCCGTAATTATTACTGTTATCATAATTATTTTGTGCATTATACTACCATTACAAACTATAATAAGATAATAATAACAATAATAATACTAAAACAATATTATAACCACTAGCATTTTATTATTATACTTATTACTTATTATTTATTAGTGTTATTATTACAGATATAATGATTTTTTTGGCAATTTATACTAAGTAATTAAATATAGTAATAATCATAAACTAATATATAATAATAATAATAAAATAATAATATAATAATATAATTTAATAATATTCAAATTGTTATCAAAATTCTCTTTATTCTCCACTTTTATCATCCATTATTGTTATGATTAATACAATTCTGGTAATTATATTATCAATTTTACCCTTAATGGCCGAAATCACCAAAGAAATCGAAAAACGTCATTTTTGAGTATACTCCTCAAAAGGCTATATTCGCTAGTTTGCCGCTTTTTCGACTATATTTTGGGAATGTTTTTCTTATACCTTATATGGACACATTCCTTTATTATCATCATCGTTATCATGATTATCATCATTATATCGTTAATCATCATCATTATCATCATTATCATCATTATCAATCATCATTATCATCATTATTGCAATTATTATCCATCATTATATGCAATTGTTATCATTATTATTGGCAAGTTTTGAGTTATTATATATATTTTTGCATAAAACTAATAACCACAACAATAATAATCGTAATAACAATAATAATAACAATAATAACGGATTTTATAATAATTATTTATATCATTATCTTAATTATATCGTTTACTGTAATTATTTACTGTTATACTCATTATTTTGCATTATACTACAGTACATAATATATTGATAATAATAACAATAATAATACTAATAACAATATATAACCACTACATTATTATTATTATACTAATCTTATTATTATTATTGTTATTATACAGATATAATAGATTTTTTTGGCAATATACTAATCAGTAAGATAATAGTAAATAATAATATAATAATAATAAAATAATATAATAATGAATAATAATAATACTAATAATAATAATAATACTAATTTTATATATTCAAATGTTTATCAAATTCTCTTTATTTCTCACTTTTATCATCATTATTTTTAGATTTACAATTCTGGTATTATTATCATTATTACCCTAATAATTGCCGAAATCACCAAAGAATCGAAAAAACGTCATTTTGGAGTATACCTCAAAGGCTTATTTCGCTAAGATTTTTGCCGCTTTTTCGACTTTTGGGATGTTTTTCTTATACCTTTTGTATATTATATAGATGGACAATCAATTCCTCTTATTATCATCAGTTTATCCATGGATATCATCATTATTATCGTTATCATCAAGCATTATCATCATTAACATTATCATCATCATTATCATCATTATTGGCAATTATTACTCATCATTCTTGCAATTGTTATCATTAATTCTTGCAATTAGTGGAGTTATAGTTATATATTTTTTGCAATAATACTAATAAACACAAAACAATAATAATAGTGATAACAATAATAATACCAATAATAACGATTTATAATAATTATTTTATATCATTTATCTTAATTAGTATCGTATTCCTGTAATTATTACTGTTATAATAATTTATTTGTGCAATTATCCTACCAGTACCAATATAATAATGATAGTAAAACAATAATAATACTAATAACATTATAACCAATAGCATTATTATTATTATACTTATACTTATTATTATTATTTGTTATTATTACAGATATAATAGATTTTGGCAATTATCTAATAATTACGATAATGTAATAATAATAATAATAATAAATAATAATAATAATAATAATATAATAATAATATTTTTATAGATTCAAATGTGATAAAATTCTTTTATGTCTCCTTTTATCATCATTATTGTTTATGATTAATACAATTCTGGTATTATTATCATTATTACCCTAATAATTGCCGAAATCACCAAGAAATCGAAAACGTCATTTTGGAAGTATACTCTCAAAGGCTATATTTCGCTAGATTTTGCCGCTTTTCGATTTTGGAATGTTTTTCTTATACCTTTTTTATATTATATAAGGACACAATTATTCCTCTTATTATCATCATCGTTCTCATGATTATCATCATTATTATCGTTCTCTATCATCATTTCATCATTATCATCATTATCATACATCCTTATCATCATTATTGCAATTATTATCATCATTTTTGCAATTGTTTATCATTATTATTGCAATTACTTGGAGTTTATAGTATATATTTTTTGCAATATTACTAATACCCAACAAGATACTAGTAATAACAATATAATACATAATATAACGATTTTATAATAATTCATTTATATCCATTCTCTTAATTAGTAATCGTTATTACTGTAATTTATTACTGTTATAAATAATTATTTTTGCAATTATAACTATCAGTACAAATAATAATAATGATAATAATACAATAATAATACTAAGAACAATATTATAACCACTAGCATTAGTATTATTATACTTATACTTATTATTATTATTGTTATTATGACAGATTAATAGATTTTTGGCAATTATACTAAATAAGTAAGATAAAAAGTAATAATAATAATAATAATAATAATATAATAATCATAATAATAATATAATAATAATAATAATAATATAATAATAATAATAATAATAATTTTAATATATTCAAATGTTATCAAAATTCTCTTTATTCTCACTTTATCATCATTATTTGTTATGATTAATACAATTCTGGTAATTATTATCATTATTACCCTAATAATTGCCGAAATGCACCAAAGAATCGAAAAAACGTCATTTTGGAGTATACTCTCAAAGGCCTATATTTCGCTAGATTTTGCCGCTTTTTCGACTTTTGGAATGTTTTTTCTTATACCTTTTTTATATTATATATGGACAGCATTCCTCTTTATTATCCATCGTTATCATGATTCTCACATTATTATCCGTTATCATCAATCATTATCATCATTATCATCTTATCATCATCATTCTCATCATTACTTGCACATTATATCACATTATTGCAATTGTATCATTATTATTGCATTATTGGAGTATAGTTATATTTTTGCATATAATTCCTAAACCACAGACAATAATAATAGTAATAACATATAATAACCATATAACGATTTTATAATAATTATTTATATCAGTCTCTTCATTGTACGTTTATTACTGTAATTATTACTGTTATAATAATTATTTTTTTTTTTTTTGGGCCAAATTTAAAATTTAAAACTAACCAGTACAAATAATAATAATGTAAGTAATAACAATAATAATACTAATAACATATTATCCCCACTAGCATTATTATTATTATACTTTATACTTATTATTATTATTGTTATTATTACAGATATAATAGATTTTTGGCATTATACTAATAATTAAGTAATAGTAATAATAATAATATAATAATAATATATAATAATAATAATAATACTAATAATAATAATAAAATTTTTAATATATTCAATTTATCAAAATTCTCTTTATTCTCATTTTATCATCATATTGTTATATTATAACATTCTGGTAATTTTATCATTATACCCTCATAATTGCCGAAATCACCAAAGAAAAAATCCCCGAAAAAAAAAACTCATTTTGGAGTATACTCTCAAAAGGCTATATTTTCGCTAGATTTTGCCGCTTTTTCGACTTTTGGGAATGTTTTTCTTATACCTTTTTTTAATTTATATATGGACACAATTCACCTCTTATTAATCATCATCGTTATCATGATTTCAATCATTATTATCGTTTATCATCATCATTATCATCATTATCATCATTATCATCATCATTATCATCATTATTGCAATTATTATCATCATTATGCAATTGTTATCATTATATATTGCATTTTGGAGTTATAGTATATATTTTGCAATAATCTATACCACAACAATATAATAGTAATACATAATAATAACAATAATAACGATTTTATAATAATTATTTTATATCATTATCTTAATTAGTAAATCGTTATTACTGTAATTATTACTGTTATATAATTATTTTTGCAATTATACTACCATACAAAATAATAATAATGCTAATAATAACAATAATACTACTAATAACAATATTATAAACCACTCGCTTATTATTATGATCACTTAACTTTATTATTATTATTGTTATTGATTACGATATAATAGATTTTTTGGCAATTATACTAATAAATTAAGATAATAGTAATAATAATAATAATAATATAATAATAATATATAATAATAATCAATAATAATAATTTTATATATTCACATGTTTATCAAAATTCTCTTGATTCCCCTTTTTATCATCATTATTGTTATTATTAATACAATTCTGGTAATTTTATCATTATTACCCTAATAATTGCCGAAATCACCAAGAAATCGAAAAAACGTCATTTTTGGAGTATACTCTCAAAGGCTAGATTTCGCCTAGATTTTGCCGCTTTTTCGACTTTTGGGAAGTTTTTCTATACTTTTTTATATTTATATATGGACAACAATTCCTCTATTATCAAATTCATCGTTATCATGATTATCATCATTATTATCGTTATCATCATCATTATCATCATTAGCATCATATCATCATCATTATCATATTATTGCAATTATTATCATCATTATTCAATTGTTTCATTATTATTGCAATTATTGAGTATAGTATATATTTTTGCCATAATACTAATACCAACAACAATAATAATAGAATAACAATAATAATAACAATATAACGATTTTATAATGAATATTTATATCATTATCTTAATTAGTAATCGTTATTTACTGTAATTAGTAACTGTTTATATAATTATTTTGCAATTATACTACAGTACAAATAATAATAATGATAATATAACAATAATAATACTAATACACTATTATAACCACTAGCATTATTATTATTATACTTATACTTATTATTATTATTGTTATTATTACAGATATAATAAATTTTTTTTGGCAATTATACTAATAATTAAGATAATAGTAATAATAATAATAATAATAATAATAATAATAATAATAATAATAATAATAATAATAATAATAATAATCATAAACAGTTTACTAATATTCAATGTTATCAAAATTCTCTTTATTCCACTTTTATCATTCATTTATTTTATGATTAATACAATTGGGTAATTATTATCGTATTACCCTAAATTGCCGAAATCACCAAGAAATCGACAAAACGCGTCATTTTGGAGTTACTCTCAAAGCTATATTTCGCTAGATTTTGCGCTTTTTCGGAACTTTTGGGAATGTTTTTCTTATACCTTTTTAGAGTTATATATGTACACAATCCTCTTATTATCATCCATCGTTATCATGCTTATCATCCTTATATCGTTATCACATCATCATTATCATCATTTCATCATTATCATCATCATTATCATCATTATTGCAATTATTATCATCATTACATTGCAATTGGTTTTATCATTATTATTGCAATTATTGGAGTTTATAGTCTATATTTTTGCAATAATACCTAATAACCACAACAATAATAATAGTAATACATAATAAAGGACATAATAACGAATTTATAATAATCATTATATCATTATCTTAATTAGTATCGTTATACTGGTAATTATTACTGTTATATAATTATTTTTGCAATTAATACTACCAGTACAAATTATAATAATGAATATAATAGAATAATCCTACTAATAACAATTTATAACCACTACATTATTATTATTATACTTATACTTTTATTATTATTGTTATTATTAACCAGATATAATAGATTTTTGGCAATTATACTAATAATTAAGTAATAGTAATAATAATAATACATAATAATAAATAATAATAATAATAATAAATAATTTTAATAATTTCAAATGTTATCAAAATTCTCTTTATTCTCACTTTATCATCATTTATTGTTATGATTATACAATCTGGTAATTATTATCTTTATTACCCTAATAATTGCCGAATCACCAAAGAAATCGAAAAACGATCATTTTGGGTATACCTCTCAAAGGTATATTTCGCTAGATTTTGGCCCTTTTTTTTTTCGACTTTTGGAATGTTTTTTCTTATACCTTTTTTATATTATTATATGGACACAATTCCTCGTATTAATCATCATGTTTATCATGGTAGCATCCATTTATTATCGGTAATCATCATCATTATCTCATTATCATCATTAATCATCATCATTATCATCATATTGCAATTATTTTATCATCATGCTTGCAATTGTTATCATTATTATTGGCAATTATTGGAGTTATAGATATATTTTTTGCAATAAATACTAATAACCACAACAATCATAAAGTAAATAAAATATAATAACAATAATAACGATTTTTATAATAAATTAATTTATATCATTATCTTAATTAGTATCGTTATTACTGTAATTATTACTGTTATAATTAATTATTTTTTGCAATTATACTAACCAGTCAATAATAATAATGATATATAACAATAATATACTAATAACAATATTATAACCACTAGCATTATTATTATTATACTTATACTTATTATTATTATTGTTATTATTACAGAATAATAATTTTTTTGTAATTTATACTAATAATTAAGATAATAGTAATAATAATAATCAAATATTAATATTAATAATAATAATAATAATAATATATATAATATATAATAATTTTATAACTTCAATTGTTATCAAATTTCTTTTATTCTCACTTATCATCATTATTGTTATGATTAATAACAATTCTGGTAATTTTATCATTATTACCCTAATAATTGCCGAACTCACCAAAGAAATCGAAAAAACGGTCATTTTGGAGTATACCTCAAAGTCTATCTTTCGCTAGATTGTTGCCGCTTTTTTCGACTTTTGGGAATGTTTTTCTTATACCTTTTTATATTATATATGGACACGACAATTCCTCTTATATCATCATCGTTAGCATGATTATCATCCATTATTATCGTTTATCATCCATCATTATTCATCATTATCATCATTATCATTATCAATTATCATCATTATGCAATTATTATCATCATTATTGCAATTGTTTTATTCATTATTATTGCAATTATTGGAGTTATGTTATAGATTTTTTTGCCAATATACTAATAACCCAACAACAATATACTATTAATAAACAATAAATACAATAAATAACGATTTTATTAATATTATTTATCTAATTATCTTAATAGTACGTTTTACTGTAATTATTACCTGTTATAATAATTATTTTTGCATTATCTACCAGTACAAATATAATAATTGATAATAATAACAATAATAATACTAATAACAATATTATAACCACTAGCATTTTAGTATATACTTATACTTATTATTATTTTGTTATTATTACAAGATATAATAGATTTTTTTTGGCAATTAATACTAATAATATAAGATAATAGTAATAATAAATATATAATAATATAATAATAATAATAATAATAATAATAATAATAATTTTTTAATAATATTCAAATGTTATCAAAATTCTCTTTATTCTCACTTTTATCATCATTATTGTTATGATTAATACAATTCTGGTAATTAGTATCATTATTACCCTAATAATTGCCGAAATCACCAAAGAAATCGAAAAAACGTCATTTTTGGAGAGACTCTCAAAGGCTATATTTCGCTAGATTTTGCCGCTTTTTCCGCCTTTTGGAATGTTTTTTCTTATAACCTTTTTATATTATATATGACCACAATTCCTCTTATTATCATCATCGTTATCTATGAATTATCAATCATTATTATCGTTATCATCACATTATCATCATTATCATCCATTACTCTACATCATTATCATCATTATTGCAATTATTAATCATCATTAATTGCATTGTTTATCATTATTTATTGCAATTATTGTGGTATAAGTATATATTTTTTGCAATATACTAATAACCCACAATAATAATGTAAACAATATAATAACAATAATAACGATTTTATAATAATTTATTTTTATCATTATCCTATTAGTATCGTTATTACTGTAATTATTACTGTTAATAATTATTTTTGCAATATACTACCAGTACAAATATAATAATGAATAATAATAACATATAATACTAAATAACATATTATAACCACTAGCATTATTATTATTATACTTATACTTATTATTATTTATTGTTATTATTACAGATTATAATAGATTTTTGGCAATTTATACTAATAATTAAAGATAATAGTATAATAATAATAAATAATAATAATAATAAGATCATAATAATAATAATAATAATAATTTAATAATATTCAAATGTTATCAAAAATTCCTCTTTATTCTCACTTTTATCATCATTATTTTATGATTACATACAATTCTGGTAATTATTATCATTATTACCCTAATATTGCCGAATCACCAAAGAAATCGAAAAAAAAACGGTCATTTTGGAGTTATACTCTTCAAAAGGCTATATTTCGCTAGATTTTGCCGCTTTTTCGCTTTGGGAATGTTTTTCTTATACCTTATATGGACACAATTCTCTTATTATCATCATCGTATCAGATTATCATCATTATTATCGTTATCATCATCATTATCATCATTTCATCATTATCATCATCTTATCATCATTATTGCAATTATTATCATCATTATTGCATTGTTAATCATTTATATTGCAAGTATGGAGTTATAGTATATATTTTTTGCAATTAATACTAATAACCCAACAATAATATAGTATAACAATAATAATACAATAATAACGATTTTATTAATAATTAATTTATCATTATCTAATTAGTCATCGTTTATGTACTGTAATTATTACTGTATAATACTTATTTTTGCAATTATACTACAGTAAAATAATAATAATGATAAATATAACAATAATACTACAATAACAATTAGTATACCCTAGCATTATTATTATTATACTTATACTTATTATTATGATTGTTTATTATTACAGATATAATGATTTTTTTGGCAATTATACTAATAATTAGATAATGTAAATAATAATAATAATAATATATATAATATAATAGAATAATAATAATAAATAATAAAAATTTTAAATAATAATAATTTTAATAATATTCAAATGTTCTCAACAATTCTCTTGTATTCTCACTTTTATCATCCATTATTGGTATTATTAATACAATTCTGGTAATTATTATCAGTATTACCCTAATAATTGCCGAAATCACAAGAAATCGAAAAAACGTCATTTTGGGTATACTCCTAAAAGTGCTATATTTCGCTAGATTTGCCGCTTTTCGACTTTTGGGAATGTTTTTCTTATACCTTTTTTATATTAGATAGGGACACAATTCCCTCTTTATCATCATCGTTATCAGATTATCATCATTATTTCGTTTATCATCAATCATTTATCATCATTAGCATCATTATCATCTCAATTATCAATCATTATTGCAATAAGTATCATCATTAATTGCAATGTTATCTTATTATTGCAATTTTGTAGTTATAGTAGATTTTATTTTTTTTTTTTTTTTTTTTTTGCAATAATAATAACCACAACAATAATAATAGTAATAACAATAATAATACAATATAACGATTTTATAATATTATTTATATCATTATTTAATTAGTATCGTTATTACTGTAATTATTACTGTTATAATATTATTTTTGCAATTATACGACCATTACACTAATAATAGATATAAATAACAATTAATACTATACAATAGTAATAACCACTAGCATTATTATTATTATACTTCTACTTATTATTTATATTGTTTATTATTACAGATATATAGATTTTTTGGCAATTATACAATAATTACGATAATTAATAATTTTCATAATGATAATAATAATAATAATAAAATACTATAATATAATAATAATAAGTTTAATAATATTCCAAATGTTTATCAAATTCTCTTTATGCTCACTTTTATCATCATTATTGTTATGAATTAATACAATTCTGGTAATTATTATCATTATTACCCCTAATAATTGCCGAATCACCAAGAAATCGAAAAAACGTCATTTTTGGAGTATACTCTCAAAGGGCTATATTTCGCTAGATTTTGCCGCTTTTTTCGCCTTTTGCGAATGTTTTCTTATACCTTTTTTATATATTCTATATGGCCACAATTCTTCATCTTATTATCATCATCGTTATCATGATTTCATCATTATTATCGTTATCATCATCATTATCATCATTATCATCATTATCATCATCATTATCATCATTATTGCAAGTATTATCATCATTATTGCAGATTGTTTATCAATTATTATTGCATTATTGGAGTTATAGTATATATTTTTGCAAATATTAATACTAACCACAACAATAATATAGTAATAACAATAATAATACAATAATAACGATTTTATAATAATTATGTATATCATATCTTATTTAGTATCGTTATTTACTGTAATTATTACCTGTATAATAATATTTTTGCAATTATACTACCAGTACAAATAATAAAATGATAATAATACATAATATTACTAATAAACAATATTATAACCCTAGCATTATATTATTATTATACTTATACTTATTATTAGTATTGTTATTATTACAGATATAATAAAGATTTTTTTGGCAATTAATCTAATAAGTAAGATAAAAGTAATAATAATAATAATAATATAATAATAATAATACTAATAATAATAATAATAATAATAATATAATAATAATAATAATAATACTAATAAATTTAAATAATATTCAAAATTGTTATCAAATATTCTCTTTATTCCTCACTTTTAATCATTCATTATTGTTATGATTAATACAATTCTGGTAATTATTATCATTATTACCCTAATAATTGGCCGAAATCCCAAAGAAATCGAAAAAACAGTCATTTGGAGTATACTCTCAAAAGGCTATATTTCGCTAGATTTGCCCGCTTTTTCGACTTTTGGGAATGTTTTTCCTTATACCTTTTTTATATTATATATGACACATTCCTCTTATATCATCATCGTTATCATGATTAATCATCCTTATTACGTTATCAGCATCATTATCATCCATTCTTCATCATTATCATCATCATTATCATAATTTATTGGCAATTATTATCATCATTATTCAATTGTTATCATTATTATTGTGCAATATTGAGTTATAGTATATATTTTTGCATATACTAATACGCCGCCAACAATAAATAGTAATACAATAATAATAACAATATACGATTTTATAATAATTATTTATAGCATTATCTTAATTAGTATCGTTATTACTGTAATTATTACTGGTTTATAATAATTATTTTTGCAATTAGTACTACCAGTATAACAAATAATAATAATGAATGATAATAATAACAAAATAATACTATAACAATATTAATACCACTAGCCGATTATTATTATACTTATAACTTATTATTATTATTGTGTATTAATTACAGATATATAGATTTTTTGTTTGGCAATTATACTATAATTAAGATATATGAATAATAATAATAATAATAATAAAAATTTAATAATAATAATATAATATAATAATAATAATAATAATATTTAATATTAATATAATAAAAATAAATTTTAATTATATTTCAAATGTATCAAAATTTCCTTTATCACTTTATATCATTATGTATGTTGAAATTCTGGTAAATTATCATATTACCCTAATTTTGCCGAATCCAAAAATCGAAAAAGTATTTGGAGTATACTCTTAAGGTTATATTTGAATTTTGCCCTTTTTTCGACTTTGGTAATGTTTTTCTTATACCTTTTTTTATATTATTATGGACACAATTCCTCTTATTATTATCTCAATTCAATAATTTTATTCAATTGATTATCATATTATTTCGTTATCATCATCATATATCATTATCATCATTATAATCACATTATCATCATTATTGCAATTATTATCATCATTATTGCATTGTTAATCATAATTATTGTCAATTATTTGCGTTATAGTATAGTTTTTGCAATAATCTATAACCACAACAATAAATAGTAATAACAATATAATAACAATAATACGATTTTTACATTTATTATTTATATCATTATCTTAATTAGTATCGATTCTTACAGTAATTATTACTGTTATAGTAATTATTTTTTCAATTATACTACCAGTACAAATAATATAATGATGATAATAACAATAATAGATCTAATAACACTATTATAATCACTAGCATTATTATTATTATACTTATCTTATTATGTTTTGTTATTATTACAGATTAATAGATTTTTTTGGCAATAATACTAATAATTAAGATAATAGTAATAATAATAAGAATAATATAATAATAATAATTAATAATAATATAATACTAATGATAATAATAATAATAATAATAATAATAATATTTTTCAATAATATTCCAATGTTATGCAAAATTCTCTTTAATTCTCCTTTTATCATCATTATTGTTTGATTAATACATTTTGGTAAAATATTATCATTATTACCCTAATAATTGCCTAAATCCCAAAGAAATGAAAAACGTCCATTTTGAGTATACTCTCATAGGCTATATTTCGCTATATTTTGCCGCTTTCGACTTTTGGAATGTTTTTCTATACCTTTTTATATTATATATGGACACAATTCCTGTTATTATCCTCTCATTATCATGATTATCATCATTTTATCGGTTATCATCATCATTATCATCATTATCATCATTATCATCATCATTATCATCATTTATTCAATTATTACATCATTATGCAATTGTTATCATTATTATTGCAATTTATTTGGAGTTATATTATATATTTTTGTTGGCAATAATCTAATAACAACAACATAATATAGTAATAACAATAATATAACAATAATACGATTTATAATTATTATTTATATCATTATCTTATATTACGTTATTAAGTAATTATTACTGGTTATAATATATTTTTGCAATTATACTACCATACAAATATAATATGATGTGATAACAATAATAATACTAATAACGATAGATAATAATCCCTACATTATTATTGATTATACTTATACTTATTATTATTATTGTTATTATTACAGATATAATGATTTTTTTTGGCATATACTAATAATTAAGATAGTAGTAATACTAATAATAATAATAATAATAATAATAATAATTAATAATAATAATAATAATAATAATAATATAATATAATAATATTTTTTAATATCTATTCAATGTTATCAAATTCTCTTTATTCTTCACTTTTATCATCATTAATTGTTATGATTAATACAATTCTGTTATATTATCAGTATTCCCTAAAATTTGCCGAAATCACCAAAGAATCGAAAACGTCATTTTGGAGTAGACTCTCATAGGCTATATTTCGCTAGATTTTTGCAACTTTTTCGCTTTTGGGAATGTTTTTCTTATACCTTTTTATATTATATATGACACAATTTCCTGTTATTATCATCATCATTATCATGATTATCATCATTATTATCGTTATCATCATCATTATCATCATTATCATCATTAGCATCATCATTATCATCATTATTGCAATTATTATCATAATTATTTTATATCATTATCTAATTAGTAGCGTTATTACAGTAATTATTACTGGTTATTAATAATTATTTTGCAATTATACTACCATACAATAATGAATAATGATGATATAACAATCATAATACTAATACACAATATTATACATCACTAGCATTATTATTATTATACTTATACTTATTATTATTATTGTTATTATTACAGATATAAAGATTTTTTGCAATAATACTAATAATTAAGATAATAGTAATCATAATTAATAATATAATAATATAATCGAATAAATAAAGATATATAATTAATAATAATAATAATATAATATTTTTAATAATTTCAAAGTTATCAAATTCTCTTTATTCTCACTTTTATCATCTTATTGTTATGAATTAATACATTTCTGGTTAAATATTATCATTATTACCTAATAATTTGCCGAATCACCAAAGAAATCGAAAAACGTCATTTTGGAGTATACTCTCATAAGGCTATATTTTCGCTAGATTTGCCGCTTTTGGAGGGGGGGGCTTTTGGAATGTTTTTTTCTTATACCTTTTTTATATTATATATGGACACAATTCCTGTTATTATCATCATCCTTATCATGAATTACATCATTATTATCGTTTATCATCCATCATTATCATCATTATCATCATTATCATCATCATTATCATCATTTTGCAATTATTTCATCATTATTGCAATTGTTATCAATTATTATTGCAATTATTGGAGTTTATAGTATATGTTTTTGCATAATACTAATAACCACAACATATAATAGTATAACAATAATAATACCCATAAGTAACGATTTATAATTATTATTTATATCATTATCTTAATTAGTAATCGTTATTACAGTAATTATACTGTTCTAATAATTATTTTTGCATTATACTACCAGTACAAATAATATATGATTGATAATAAAATAATATACTAATAACCATATTATAATCACTATCGATTATTATTATATACTTATACTTATTATTATTATTGTTATTATCAGTATAATAGATTTTTTTGGCAATAATACTAATAATTAAGATAAATTAATAGTATAATCATAATATAATATAATAAGAATAATAATAATAATAATAATAAAATAATAATATAATACTAATAATATTTTAATATATTCAAATGTTATCAAATTCTCTCTCTTTATCTCACTTTTAGCATCATTTATTTGTTATGAGTAATACTTCTGGTAAATATTACATTTATTACCCTAATATTGCCGAAATCACCAAAGAAATCGAAAACCATTTTTGGATATACTCCATAAGGCCTAATATTTCGCTAGATTTTGCCGCTTTTTCGCACTTTTGGAATGTTTTTCTATACCTTTTTAATTTATATGGCACATTCTGTTATTATCAACCCAAAATCATCATTATCAGGATTATCATCATTAATTAGCGTTATCATCATCATTTCATCAATTATCATCATTATCATCTTATCATCAATCATTATCATCATTATTGCATTTATTATCATCATTATTGCAATTTTTATAATCATTAATTATTGCAATTATTGGAGTTATAGTAATATGTTTTTGCAATCATACTATAACAACAACAATAATATAGTAAATACAATAAGAATAACAATAATACGATTTTGAATTATTATTTATATCATTATCTTATTATATCGTTTATTCGTAATTATTACTGTTATAAATAATTATTTTTGCAATTTATACTACCAGTACAAATAATAATATGATGATTAATACCAATAATAATATAAATAACAATATTTATAATACCACGAGCATTATTATTATTTACTTATACTTATTTATTATTTTGTTATTATACAGATATAATAGATTTTTGGCAATAATACTAATAATTAAGATAATAGTAATATAATAATAAATAATAATATAATAATAATAATAATAATAATAATATATAATAATAATAATAATAATAATCCATAATAATAATATTTTTTAATAATATTCAAATGGTATCAAAATTCTTTTTATTCTCACTTTTATCCTCATTATTGTTATGATTTAATACAATTCTGGTAAATATTATCTTATTAACCCTAATAATTGCCGAAATCACCAAAGAATCGAAAACGTCATTTTGGAGTATACTACTCATAAGGCTATAATTCGCTAGATTTTTGCCGCTTTTTCGACTTTTGGGAAGTTTTTTCTTATACCTTTTTTATATTATATGGACACACTTCCTGTTATTACATCATCATTATCATGATTATCAATCATTATTATCGTTATCATCATCATTTCATCATTACATCATTATCATCATCATTATCATCATTATTGCAATTATTATCATCATTATTGGCAATTGTTATCATGATTAATTGCATTTTGGAGTTATAGTATATATTTTGCAATAAATACTTAATACCACAACAATAATAATACTAATAACAATAATAATAACAATATACCGATATTATAATTTCATTTTATATCATTATCTTAAATTAGTATGTTATTACAGTAATTATACGTTATAAATAATTATTTTTGCAATTATCTACATACAAATCTAATAATGTGATATAACAATAATAATACTAATAACATATTATAATACTAGCATTATTATTATTATACTTATACTTATTATTATTATTGTTATTATTACAGATATAATGGATTTTTTGGCAATAATACTATATTAAGATGAATAGTAATAATAATAATAATATAATAATATAATATATAAAATATATAATAATAATAATAATATAATAATAATATATATATTTTTAATAATATTCAAATGTTATCAAAATTCTCTTTATTCCACTTTTATCATCAATTATTGTTATGATTAAGCCAATTCTGGTAATATTTATCATTATTACCCTTAATTGCCAAATCACCAAAGAAATCCGAAAAAACGTCATTTTGGATTAGACTCTCATAAGGCTATATTTCGCTTAGATTTGCCGCTTTTTCGACTTTTGGGAATGTTTTCTTATACCGTTTTTATATTATAATATGGACACAATTCCTGTTATTATCATCATCATTATCATGATTTCTCATTATTATCGTTATCATCATCATTATCATCATTATCATGCATTATCATCATCAGTTTATCATCATTATTGCAATTATTATCATCATTATTGCAATTGTTATCATTATTATTGCAATTATTGAGTTATAGTATATGTTTTTTGGCAATAAGACTATTAAACAACAATAATATAGTAATAACAATATAATCACAATACTAACGATTTTATAATTTTATTTCTATCATGATCTTAATTAGTATCGTTTTACAGTAATTTTCCTGTTATCATAATTATTTTTGCAATTATACTACAGTACAAATAATAATAATGATGATAATAACAATAATAATACTTAATAACAATATTATAATCACTAGCATTATTATTTATTATACTTAGTACTTATTATTATTATTGTTATTATTAACAGATATAATATTTGTTTGGCAATAATACGAATGATTAAGATATAGTAATAATAATAGATATAATAATAAGAATAATAATATAATATAATAATAATATAATAATACCATAATATTTTATAATATTCAAATGTATCAAATTATACTTTTCTCACTGTTTATCATCATTATTGTTATATTAATACAATTCTGGTAAATATTATATCATTATACCCTATAATTGCCGAATCACCAAGAAATCGAAAAACGTCATTTTTGGAGTAATACTCTCATAAGGCTATATTTCGCTAGATTTTTGCGCTTTTTCGACTTTGGGATGTTTTTCTTATACCTTTTTTATATTATATTATGGACACATTCCTGTTATTATCATCATCTTATCATGATTATCTCATTATTATCGTTTATCATCATCATTATCATCATTACATCATATCATCATCATTAATCATCATTATTGCAATTATTATCATCATTATTGCATTGTTATCATTATTATTGCAATTATTGGTTATAGTATATATTTTGGCAATAACTATAACCACAACAATAATAATAGTAATAACAATAATACTAACATAATAACGATTTTATAATTATTATTTAATATCATTATCTTAATATTATCGTTAGTTACCAGTAATTATTACTGGTTATAATTTATTTTTGCAATTAACTACCAGTACAAATAATAGATAATGATGATTAATAACAATAGCCATACTAATAACATATTAATAATCACTAGCATTATTATATATTATACTTATACTTATTATTATTATTTGTTATTATTACAGATATATGATTTTTTTGGCAATAAATACTAATAATTAAGATAATAGTATAATAATAATAATAATAATAATAATAAGAATGATAATATAATAATAATATAATAAAATAATAATAATATAATAATATTTTTAATAATATTCAATGTTATCAAAATTCTCTTTATCTCCTTTTATCATCATTATTGTTATGATTAATACAATTCTGGGTAAATATTTCATTATTACCCTAAAATTGCCGGGAAATCACCAAAGAAATTTCGAAAACTTCATTTTTGGAGTATACTCTCATAAGCTAGTATTTCGCTAGATTTTGCCGCTTTTTCGACTTTTTGGAATGTTTTTTCTATACTTTTTTATATTATATAGCACAGTCTTCCCTGTTATTATCATCTCTTATCATGATTACAATCATTATATCGTTAATCATCATCATTAATCATCATTATCATCATTATCATCATCATTATCATCATATTGCAATTATTATCATCATTTTTGCAATTGTTGTCATTATTATTGCAATTCTTGGAGTTATAGTATTATTTTTTTGCAATAATACTAATACCACAACAATATAAATAGTATAACAATATACGAACAATAAACGATTTTATAATTATTATTTATATCATTATCTTAATTAGTATTGTTATTACAGTAATTATACTGTTATAATATTATGTTTGCATTATACACCAGTACAATAATAATAATGATGATAATAACATTAAATAATAATACTAATAACATCATTATATCACTAGCATTAATTATTATTATACTTATACTTATATTATTATTGTTATTATTACAGATATAATAATTTTTGGCAATAATACAAATATTTAAGATAATATAATATATAATAATAATCAATAATAATAATAATAATAATAATAATATAATAATAATAATAATAATAATAATATAATAATCATATTTTTTAATATATTCAAATTTTATAAATTCTCTTTATTCTCACGTTTATCATCATTATTGTTATGATTAATACAATTCTGTTAATATTATCATTATATTACCCTAATAATTGCCGAATCACCAAAGAAATCGAAAAAACGTCATTTTGGGTAATACTCTCAAGGCTATATTTCGCCTAGATTTTGCCCGCTTTTTCGACTTTTGGGAAGGTGTTTTCTTATACCTTTTTTATATTATATATTTGACACAATTCCTGTTATTATCATCATCATTATCATGATTATCTCATTTTTATCGTTATCATCATCAGTATCATCATTCTCATCATTATCAATCATCATTATCATCATTATTGCAATATTATCATCATTATTGCAATTGGTTATCATTATTATTGCAATTATTGGAGTTATAGTGAAATGTTTTTGCCATAATACTAATACCACAACAATTCATAGTAATACCAATATAATAGACAATAATAACGATTTTTTATAATTATTATTTATATCTTATCTAAATTAGTATCGTTATTTACAGTAATTATTTACTGTTATAATATATTATTTTTTGCAATTATAACTACATTACAATAATAATAATGATGATAATACAATAATATACTAATAACTAATATTATAATCACTAACATTATATTATTATCTTATACTTATTATTATTATTGTTATTATTACAGATATAATTAGATTTTTTTGCAATATACTACTAATTAGAGAATAGTAAATAGTAATAATAATAATATAATAATAATAATATAATAATACTATAATAATACTAATAATAATAATCATAATATATATTTTTAATAATATTCAATGTGATCAAATTCTCTTATTCTCACTTTTATCATCATTATGTTATGATTATACAATTTCTAGGTAATTTATCATTATTAACCCTAAATAATTGCCGAAATCACCAAAGAAATCGAAAAAAACGTCATTTTGGAGTATCCTCTCATAAAGGCTATATTTTCGCTAGATTTGCGCTTTTTTCGACTTTTGGGAATGTTTTTCTTATACCCTTTTTTATATTATATATGGACACAATTCCTGTTATTATCCATCTATCATTATCATGATATCATCATTATATCGTTATCTCTCCATTATCATCATTATCATCATTACTCATCATTATCATCATCATTAGCATCATATTGCATTATTATCATCATTATTGCAATTTTTATCATTATTATTGCAATTATTGGAGTTATAGTATATGTTTTTGCAATAATACTAATACCACAACAATAATAATATAATACAATAATATAACAATAATAACGATTTTATAATTTTATTTATATCATTATCCTTACTTTAGTATCGTTATTACGTAATTATTAACTGTTATAATAATTTTTTTTTGCATTATACTACCAGTACAAATAATAATAATTATGATAATAACAATAATAATATAATAACAATATATATCAATAACATTATTATTATATACTATACTTATGATTATTATTGTTATTATTACAGAATATAATAGATTT
This sequence comes from Penaeus monodon, assembly GCF_015228065.2. Taxonomy (NCBI): domain Eukaryota; kingdom Metazoa; phylum Arthropoda; class Malacostraca; order Decapoda; family Penaeidae; genus Penaeus; species Penaeus monodon. The sequence goes on along the minus strand of NW_023663626.1, from coordinate 16,878 downwards.
TTTGGCAATAATACTAATAATTAAGATAATGTAAAATAATAATAATAATAAAATATAATAATATATGAATAATAATAATACTAATAATAACTATAATAATACTATAATAATACTGGATAAATATTTTTTAATAATATCAAATGTTATCAAATTCTCTTTATTCTCACTTTTATCATCATATGTTTATGAGTAATACAATTCTGGTAATATTATCTTATTACCCTAATAATTGCCGAAATCACCAAAGAAATCGAAAAAACGTCATTTGCGTATACTACTCATAGGCTGATTTCCGCTAGATTTTGCCGCTTTTTCGACTTTTGGGATGTTTTTCTTATAACTTTTTATTTCTATATGGACACAATTCCTGTTATTATCATCATTATTTCATTATTATCATCATTAATTATCGTTAGCCATCATCATTATCATCATTATCAGCATTATCATCATCTTATCATCATTATTGCAATTATTATCATCAATTATTGCAATTGTTATCATTATTTATTGCAATTATTGGAGTTATAGTAATAATATTTTTGCAAGAATCTAATAACGCACAACAATAATAATGTAATAACAATAATAATAACATAATAAAACGAATTATAATTATCATTATATCATTATCTTAAGTAGTATCGTTTATTACGTAATTATTACTGTTATAATATTAGTTTTTGCAATTTACTACCGTAACAAATAATAATAATGATGATATACAATAATATACTAATAACAATATTATAAACACTAGCATTATTATTATTTACTTTATACTTATTATTATTATTGTTAGTTATTCAGATATAATAGATTTTTTTTGGGCAGATAATACTATAATTAAAGATAATAGTAATATAAATAAAATAATATAATATAATAGATAATAAATAATAATAATAATAATAATAATAATATAATAAAATATAATAATAATATAATATTTTTAATAATATTCAATGTTATCAAAATTCTCTTATTCCTCACTTTTATCTCATTATTGTTATGATTATACAATTTCTGGTAACTATTATCATTATTACCCTAATAATTGCCGAAATCACCAAAGAAATCGAAAAACGGTCATTTTGAGTATCTCTCATAAGGCTATATTTCGCTAGATTTTGCCTCTTTTCGACTTTTTGGGAATGTTTTCTTATCCTTTTTTATATTATCATATGGACACCATTCCTGTTATTATCATCATCATTATCATGATTATCATCATTATTTATACGTTATCATCATCATTATCATCATATCATCATTATATCATCATTATCATCATTATTGCAATTAATTATCATCCTTATGCAATTGTTATCATTTTTATTGCCATTATTGTATTATAGTATATGTTTTTTGCAATAATACTAATAACCACAACACTAATAATAGTAATAACAATAATAATAACATAAATAACGATTTTATAATTATTATTTATATCATTATCTTAATTAGTCTCGTTATTACAGTAATTTTAATGTTATAATAATTATTTTTGCTTTATACTACCCATACAAATAATAATAATGATGATAATAACAATAATAATACTAATAAAATATTATAATCACTAGCATTATATTATTATACTTTATACTTATTATTATTATTGTTATTATTTTTAACCGCCAAATATATAGATTTTTTGCAATATACTAATATTTAAGATATAGTGATAATAATATAATAATAATACTAATATAATAATATATAATAATACATAATAATAATAATAATAATTAATAATATTTTTAATAATATATCAAATGTGGTATCAAAATTCTCTTTATTCTCACTTTTATCATCATTATTGTTATGATTATACAATTCTGGTAATATTATCATTATTACCCTATAATTGCCGAAATTCACCAAAGAAATCGAAAAAACGTCCATTTTGGAGTATACTCTATAAGGCTATCTTTTCGCTAGATTTTGGCCGCTTTTTCGACTTTTGGAATGTTTTTCTATACCTTTTTTATATTATATAATGGACACATTCCTGTTATTATCATCATCATTAATCAGGATTATCATCATTATTATCGTTATCATAATCATTATCATGCATTATCATCATTATCATCATCATTATCAATCAGTATTTGCCCAATTTTATCATCCTTATTGCAATTGTTATCATTATTATTGCACTTATTGGAGTTATAGTCTATATTTTTGCAATAATACTAATAACTCACACATAATAATAGTAATACCATAATAATAAAATAATAACTGATTTATAATTTTATTTATTATCATTATCTTAATTAGTATCGTTATTACGTAATTATTACTGTTATAATAATTATTTTTGCAATTATACTACCTTACAAATAATAATAATGATGATAATAACAATAATAGACTAATACCAATATGTATAATCACTAGTCATTATTATTATTATACTTAATACTTATTATTATTATTGTTAATTATTACAGATATACTAGATTTTTTGGCATAATAATAATAATTAAGATAATAGTATAATATAATAATAAATATATAATACTAATAAAAACTATCCTAATAATAATAATAATATGATAATAAGAATATTTTAATAATATTCAATGTTTCAAAATTCTTTTTATTATCTCTTTTATCATCATTATTGCTATGATTAATACATTCTGTAATATTATCATATTACCTAATAATTGCCAAATCACCAAGAAAATCGAAAAAAAGGCAATTTTGGAGTATACTCTCATAATGCTAATTTCGCTGATTTTGCCGCCTTTTCGACTTTTTGGGAATGTTTTTCTTATCCTTTTTTATATTATAATATGGACACAATTCCTGGTTATTATCATGCATCATTATCATGATTTCATCTTTATTATCGTTTACATCATCATTTATCATCTTATCATCATTATCATCATCATTATCCTCATTATTTGGCAATTATTATCATCATTATTGCAATTGTTTATCATATTATTGCAATTATTGGAGTTATAGTATATGTTTTTTGCAATAATATATTAACCACACACTAATAATTAGTATAACACTAATAATACATATAACGATTTTATAATTTATTATTTATCTCATTATCTTAATTAGTATCGTTTATATTACAGCAATTATTACTTGTTATAATAATTATTTTTTTTGCATTATACTACCAGTACAAATATAATAATGCTGATAATAACAATATAATACTAATAACAATATTATAATCACTAGCATTATATATTATCTATACTTATTATTAATTATTGTTATTATTACAGATATATAGATTTTTTGGCAATAATGACTGAATATCATTAAGATACTCGTAAATAATAATACTAATAATGATAATATATATAATTATAATAATATCTACTATAATAATAATAATAATAATAATATAATAATAATATTTTTTATATATTCAAATGTTATCAAAATTCTCTTTTTCTCACTTTTATCATCTTTATTGTTATGATTAATACAATTCTGGTAAATATTATCATTATTACCCTAATAATTGCCGAAATCACCAAAGAAATCGAAAAACGTCATTTTGGAGTTATCTCATAAGGCTATATTTCGCTAGATTTTGCCGCTTTTTCGACTTTTGGGAATGTTTTTCTTATACCTTTTTTATATTATATATGGACACAATTCCTGTTATTATCATCATCATTATCATGATTATCATCATTATTATCGTTATCATCATCATTATCATCATTATCATCTTACATCATCATTATCATCATTATTGCAATTATTATCATCATTATTGCAATTTTTTATCATTATTATTGCAATTATTGGAGTTATAGTATATGTTTTTGCAATAATACTAATACCACAACAATAATAATAGTAATAACAATAATAATAACAATAATAACGATTTTATAATTATTATTTATATCATTATCTTAATTAGTATCGTTATTACAGTAATTATTACAGATATAATAGATTTTTTTGGCAATAATACTAATATTAAGATATAGTAATAATAATAATAATAATATATAATAAAAAATATAATATAATAATAATAATAATAATAATAATAATAATAAAAATAATATTTTTAATAATATTCAAATGTTATCAAAATCTCTTTATTCTCATTTAATCATTTTATTTAATTATGTATATTATATTATAACCTATAATTCCAATACCAAAGAATGAAAAATCCTTTGGATAAAATAGTATTTTATTTCGCTTTTCCTGATTTTGGTTTTTTCGCTTTTTGAATTTTTTGCCATTTTTTTTATGCCATATTTCTGTTATCATCATATTATCTATTTCATCATTATATCATTATCATCATTATCTTCTCATTATATCATTTCATATTATCCATTTTTGCAATTTTATCATATTATGCAATTATTATTATGAATTATTTTATATATTATCAACAATATAATAATAAAATAATATAATAACAAATATTAAATTTTAATAATTATTAATTATATTTATAATTATTATTACTTTATATATTATTTTTTAAAATTTATTCATAAATAATAAATAATAATATAAATAAAATAATAATAAACCAATATAACACTAATTATTATTATTATACTTATACTTATTATTATTATTTTTATTATTCATATAATAGATTTTTTGGCAATAATACTATAATTAAGATAATAGTAATAAATAATAATAATAATAATAATAATAATTATTATAATAACAAATATAATATAATAATATTAATAATAATATTAATATATAAAATTATAAATTTTATTAATAATATAATAATTTTAATATTTCAAATGTTATCAAATTCTCTTATTCGCACTTTTATCATCATTATTGTTATTATTAATACAATTCTGGTAATTATTCATCATTATTACTCTATAATTGCCGAATCCACCAAGAAATCGAAAAAACGGCATTTGGGAGTATACTTCACAGGCTATATTTCGCTAATTTGCCGCTTTTTCGACTTTTTGGGGAGTTTTTCTATACCTTTTTTATATTCATATATGGACACAATTCCTGTTATTATCATCATCATTATTGCATGATTATCATCTTTATTATCGTTATCATCATCATTATCATCATTATCATCATTATTATCATCATTATTGCAATTATTATTATCATTATTGCAATTGTTATCATTATTAATGCAATTATTGGAGTTATAGTATATGTTTTTTGCCAATAATACTATAATCACCACAACAACTCATATGTAATAACAATAATAATAAACAATAATAGCGAATTTATAATATTATTTATATCATTATCTAATTAGTATTCGTTATTACTGTATTATTACTGTTATAGAAAATTACTTTTTGGCAATATACTACAGTACAAATAATAATAATGATAATAATACAATAATAATACTAATAACATATTTAACCACTGCAATTATTATTATTATACTTTTATAAAAACTTATTATTATTAATTTTGGGTTATTATACAGATATAATAGATTTTTTTGGCAATGATACTAATATTAAGATAATAGTAATAATATAATAAAATAATAATAATACTAATAATAATAATTAATAATACTTTATAATTAATAATATATAATAATAATAATAATAATTTTAATAATATTCAAATGTTATCAAAATTCTCTTTATTCTCACTTTTGATCATCATTATGTTATGATTTAAATACAATTCGGTAGTTTATTATCATTATTACCCTAATAATTGCCGAATCCCAAAGAATCGGGGGGGAAAAACGTCATTTTGGAGTATACTCTCAAAAGGCTATATTTCGGCTAGATTTTGTCGCTTTTCAGCCTTTGGGATGTTTTTCTTATACCTTTTTTATATTATATATGGACACAAGTCCTTGTTTTATCATCATCATTATCATGATTATCATCATTATTATCGTTATCCTCATCATTATCAATCATTATCATCATCATTTCATCATTATTGCAATTATTATCATCATTTATTGCAATTGTTATCATTTTTATTGCAATTATTGGAGTTATAGTATCTATTTTTGCAATAATACTAATCACCACAACAATAATATAGTAAACAATAATAATAACAATAATAACGATTTTATAATAATTATTTCTATCATATCTTAATTATATCGTGATTACTGTAATTATACTGTTTATAATACTTATTTTTGCAATTATGACTGACCAGTTACAAATAATAATAATGAGAATAATAACAATAATAATATAATAACAATATTATAACCACTAGCATTATTATTATTATACTTATACTTATTATTATTATTGTTTTATACGAGATATAATAGTTTTTTTGGCAATGATACTAATCATTAGATAATAGTAATAATAATAATAATAATAATAATATAAAGAATAATAATATAATAATAATAATAATAATAATAATAATAATAATAATAATAATAATAATTTTAATAATATTCAAATGTTATCAAAATTCTCTTTATTCTTCACTTTTATCATCATTATTGTTATGATTAATAACATTCTGGTAATTATTATCATTTATTACCCTAACAATTGCGAAATCCCAAGAAATCGAAAAAACGTCATTTTGGAGTATACTCTCAAGGCTATATTTAGCTAGGTTTTGCCGCTTTTTCGACTTTTGGGAATGTTTTTTCTTATACCTTTTTTATATTATATATGGACACAATTCCTGTTTATTATCATCATCATATCATGATTATCATCATTATTATCGTTATCATCATATTATCATCATATCTCATTACTCATAATCATTATCATCATTATTGCAATTTATTATCATCATTATTGCAATTGGGGTTATCATTAGTATTGCAATTATTGGAGTTATAGTATATATTTTTGCATAATACTAATAACCACAACATATAAATAGTAATAGCAATAATAATAACAATAATACGATTTTAAAGAATTATTTATACATTTATCTTAATTAGTATCGTTTTACTGTAATTATTATGTTATCATAATTATTTTTGCATTATACTACCCATTAACGAAATAATAATATGATCATAATAACAATCATACTACTAATAACCATATTATAACCACTAGCATTATCTTATATACTTCTACTTCTTATTATTTTTTTATTATTACAGATATAATCGATTTTTTTGTCTATGATACTAATCATTAAGATAAGTAGTAATATAATAATAATAATAATAATAATATAATAATAATAATATAATAATAATAATAATACATAATATAATAATAATTTTAATAATATCAAATGTTATCAAAATTCTCTTTATTCTCACTTTTCTCATCATTAGTTATTGATTATACATTCTGGTAATTATTATAATTATTACCCTATAAATTGCCGAAAACACAAAGAAATCGAAAAAACTCATTTTGGAGTATACTCTCAAAAGGCTATATTTTCGCTAGATTTTGCCGCTTTTTCGACTTTTGGGAATGTTTTTTTCTTATACCTTTTTTATAGTTATATATGGACACAAATCTGTTATTATCATCATCATTATCATGATTATCTCAGTATTATCGTTTATCATCATACATTATCATCATTATCATCATCATTATCATCATTCTTGCAATTATTATCTCATTAATTGCAATTGTTACATTATTATTACAATTATTGGAGTTATAGTATATATTTTTTGCAAAATATAATAACCACAACAAAATAATAGTAATAAACAATAATAATAACCATAAAACTAACGATTTTATAATAATTATTTATATCATTATCTTAATTAGTATCGTTATTACTGTAATTATTACTGTTATAATAATTATTTTTGCAATTATACTACCAGTACAAATAATAATAATGATAATAATAACAATAATAATACTAATAACAATATTATAACCACTAGCATTATTATTATTATACTTATACTTATTATGATTATTGTTATTATTACAGATATAATAGATTTTTTGGCAATGATAGTAATAATTAAGATAATAGTAATAATAATAATAATAATAATAATAATAATAATATTAATAATTTTAATAATATTCAAATGTTATCAATATTCTCTTTATTCTCACTTTTATCATCATTATTCTTATGATTAATACAATTCTGGTAATTATTATCATTATTACCCTAATAATTGCCAAAATCACCAAAGAAATCGAAAAAAACGTCATTTTGGAGTATACTCTCAAAAGGCTATATTTCGCTAGATTTTGCCGCTTTTTCGACTTTTGGGAATGTTTTCTTATACCTTTTTTATATTATATATGGACACAAATCCTGTTATTATCATCATCATTATCATGATTATCATCATTATTATCGTTATCATCATCATTATCATCATTATCATCATTATCATCATCATTATCATCATTATTGCAATTATTATCATCATTATTGCAATTGTTATCATTATTATTGCCATTATTGGAGTTATAGTATATATTTTTGCAATAATACTAATAACCACAACAATAATAATAGTAATAACAATAATAATAAAATAATAACGATTTTATAATAATTATTTATATCATTATCTTAATTAGTATCGTTATTACTGTAATTATTACTGTTATAATAATTATTTTTGCAATTATACTACCAGTACAAATAATAATAATGATAATAATAACAATAATAATACTAATAACAATATTATAACCACTAGCATTATTATTATTATACTTTACTTATTATTATTATTGTTATTATTACAGATATAATAGATTTTTTGGCAATGATACTAATAATTAAGATAATAGTAATAATAAAAATAATAATAATAATAATAATAATAATAATAATAATAATAATAATAATAATAATAATAATAATAATAATAATTATAATAATTTTAATAATATTCAAATGTTATCAAAATTCTCTTTATTCTCACTTTTATCATCATTATTGTTATGATTAATACAATTCTGGTAATTATTATCATTATTACCCTAATAATTGCCGAAATCACCAAAGAAATCGAAAAAACGTCATTTTGGAGTATACTCTCAAAAGGCTATATTTCGATAGATTTTGCCGCTTATTCGACTTTTGGGAATGTTTTTCTTATACCTTTTTTATATTATATATGGACACAATTCCTGTTATTATCATCATCATTATCATGATTATTATCATTATTATCGTTATCATCATCATTATCATCATTATCATCATCATTATCATCATTATTGCAATATTATCATCATTATTGCAATTGTTATCATTATTATTGCAATTAATTGTGTTATAGTATAATATTTTTGCAATAATACTAATACCACAACAATAATAATAGTATAACAATATAATAACAATAATAACGTTTTTTATAATAATTATTTATATCATATCTTAACTAAGTATCATTATTACTGTAATTATTACTGTTATAATATTTATTTTTGCAATTTATACTAACCAGTACAAATAATATATGATAATAATAACAATAATAATACTATAACAATATTATAACCACTAGCATTATTATTATTATACTTTACTTATTATTATTATTGTTATTATTACAGATATAATAGATCTTTTGGCAATGATACTAATAATTTAGATAATAGTAATAATAATAATAATAATAATAATTATAATAATAATAATAAACATAATAATAATAATTAAATAATATTCAAATGTTATCAAAATTCTCTGTATTCTCACTTTTATCATCATTTATTGTTATGATTAATCATTCTGGTAATTATTATCATTATTACCCTAAATAATTGCGAAACACCAAATAAATCAAAAAACGAAAACGTCATTTGGGTATAACTCCTCAAAGGCTATATTTTCGCTATATTTTGCCGCTTTTTTCGCCTTTTGGGAGATTCTGTCTTATACCCTTTTTATATTATATATGAAACAATTCCTGTTATCTATCATCATCATTATCATGATTATCCATCATTATTATCGTTATCTCATCATTTATCATCATTATCATCATTATCAATTAATCATTATCATCATTATGCAATATTTCCATCATTTTGCAATTGTTATCATTCTTATTGCAATTATTGGAGTTATAGTATTATTTTGCAATATACTAATAAACCAACAACAATAATAATAGTAATAACAATAATAAGAAACAATAATAACGCTTTTATAATTATTTTTATATCATTATCTTAATTAGTATCGTTATACTGTAATATTACTGTTATAAAATAATTATTTTTGCACTATACTACCAGTACAATAAAATAATGATAATAATAACAATATAATACTTAATACAATATTATAACCACTAGCAGTATTATTTTATACTTATATACTTATTATCATTATTGTTTATTATTACCAGATATAATAGATTTTTGTTGGCAAATGATACTATTAATTAAGATAATAGTAATAATAATATAATAATAATAATATAATAATATAAGAATAATAATAATAATAATAATAATAATAATCATAATTATAATAATTTTAATAATATTCAATGTTATCAAATCTCGTTTATTCTCACTTTAATCATCATTATTGTTATGATTAATACAATTCTGGTAATTATTAATCATTATTACCCTAATATTTGCCGGAATCCACCCCAAGAAAATCGAAAAAATGTCATTTTGGAGTATACTCTCAAAAGGCCGATATTTCGCTAGATTTTGCCGCTTTTTCGCTTTTGGGAATTGTTTTTCTTAATACTTTTTTATATTATTATGGACACAATTCCGTTATTATCATCATCATTATCATGATTATCATCATTTTTAATCGTTTATCATCATCATTATCATCATTATCATCATCATTATCATCCTTATTGCCAATTATTGATAATCATTATTGTAATTTGTTACATTATTATTGCAATTATTGGAGTTTATAGTAATTATTTTTGCACTAATAGCTAAGAACCACAACAAAATATATGTATAACATAATAATACAATAATAAGATTTTATAATAAATTATTTATATCATTATCTTAATTAGTATCGGTGTTATTACTGTAATTATTACTGTTACAATAATTATTTTTTGCAATTATACTACCAGTACAATAATAATAATGGATATAATACATATAATACTAATAACAATATTATAACCACTATCATTATTATTATTATACTTATACTTATTATTATTATTGTTATTATTACAGATTATAGATTTTTGGCAATGATACTATAATTAAATAAATAGTAATATAATAATTATAATAATAATAAAATAATAATCATAATATATAAAATAATAATAATATAATAATAATAATAATAATAAGATAATAAGATAATAATAATTTTAATAATATTCAATTTATCAAAATTCTCTTTATTCCACTTTTTATCAACCCCACCTCATTATGTTATGATTACATACAATTCTGGTAATCTATTATATTATTACCCTAATAATTGCCGAAATCACCAAAGAAATCGAAAAACGTCATTTGGAAGTATACTCTCAAAAGGCTATTTTTGCTAATTTTGCCGCTTTTTCCCGACTTTTGAGAATATTTTTCTTATAACCTTTTTTATATTATATATGGACACAATTCCTGTTATTATCACATCATTACCAGGATTATCATCATTATTATCGTTATCATCATCATTATCATCATTATCATCATTATCATCATTCATTACATCATTATTGCAATTATTATCATCATTATTGCAATTGTTATCATTATATTGCAATTTTGGAGTTATAGTATATATTTTTTGCAATAACTAATAACCACAACAATATAATATTTTTAACAATAATATAACAATAATAACGATTTTATACATATTATTTATATCATTATCTTAAATTAGTATCGTATTACTGTAATTATTACTGTTATACTAAGTATTTTTGCATATACTCCAGTTACAAATAATAATATGATAATAATAACAATATATAATAATAAAAATATATACCAATAGCATTATTATTATTATACTATACTTTATTATTATTATTGTTTTATTATTCAGATATAATAGATTTTTTTGGGCATCATACTACTATTACGATAATAGTATAATAATAATATAATAATATATTAATAATAATAATAATAATAATCAATAATAATAATAATAATAAATAATAATTTTTAAAATAATATTCAAATGTTATCTAAATTTCTCTTATTCTCACTTTTATCATCATTATTGTTATGATTAATACAATTCTGGTAATTATATCATTATTACCCTAATATTGCCGAATCACCAAAGACGAATCGACAAAACGTCATTTTGGGAGTATACTCTCAAAAGGCTATATTTTCGCTCAGATTTTGCCTTCTTTTTCGACTTTTGGGAATGTTTTCTATACCTTTTTTTATACTATATATGAACAATTCCTTATTATCATCATCATTATCATGATTATCATCTTTATTTATCGTTATCATCATCATTATCATCATTATCATGCATCATTATCATCATTATTGCAATTATTATCAGCATTATTGCAATTGTTATCATTATTATTGCAATTATTGAGTTATAGTATATATTTTTGCAATAATACTAATAACCAAAACCCCCCCCAACAATAATAATAGTTAATAACAATAATAAATACAATATTAACGATTTTATAAAATTATTTATTCCATCTCTAAGTTAGTATCGTTATTACTGAATTATTACTGTTATAATATTGATTTTTTGCAATTATACTACAGTAACAAATAATAATATGATAGATAATAACATAATAATTACTAATAACAATATTATAACCACTAGCTATTATTATTATCTTATACTTATTATTATTATTGTTATTATTACAGATATAATTAGAATGTTTTTTGGCAATGATACTAATAATTAGAATAATAGTTAATAATAATCATAATAAATAATAATAATAATAATAATAATAATAATAATAATAATAATAATAATATAATATAATAATAATCATAATAAATAATAATTTAAATAATAATGCAAATGTATCAAAATTTTCTTATTCTCACTTTTATCATCATTATGGGTTATGATTATACAATTCTGGTAATTAGTATCATTATTACCCCTAATAATTGCCGAAATCACCAAAGAAATCGAAAAAACGTATTTTTTAGTACACTCTCAAAGGCTATATTTCGCTAGATTTTGCCGATTTTTCGACTTTTGGGAATGTTTTTCTTATACCTTTTTTATATTATATATGGACCACAATTCCTGTTATTATCATCATCATTATCATGATTAATCATCATTATTTATCGTTATCACATCATCATTATCATCAATTATCAGCATTATCAGCATCATTATCTCATTTTGCTTATTATCATCATTATTGAAATTATTATTATCATTATTGCAATGTTTATCATTATTATTGCATTATTGGAGTTAATAAGTATATATTTTTGCAATAATACTAAGAACCACACAATAATAATAGTAATAACAACAAAAAATAATAATAGCAATAATAACAGATTTTATAATAATATTTATATCATCATCTTAATTAGTATCGTTATTACTGTAATTAATTACTGTTATAATAATTATTTTTGCAATGTATACTACCAGTACAATAATAATATGATAATAATAACAATAATAATACTAATAACAAATTATAACCACAGCATTATTTATTATTATACTTATACTTATTATTATTATTGTTATTATTACAGATATAATAGATTTTTTGGCAATGATACTATAATTAAGATAATAGTAATAATAATAATAAGAAGAATAATAACAATAATAATAATTAATAATAATAATAATAATATAATATAATAATAATATTTTAATAATATTCAATGTTATCAAAATTCTCTTTATCTCACTTTTATCTATTATTGTTATGATTAATACAAATTCGGTAATTATTATCATTATTCCCTAATAATTGCCGCATTCACCAAAAATCGGGAAAAAACGTCTTTGGAGTATACTCTCAAAAGGCTATATTTCGCTAGATTTGCCGCTTTTTTCGACTTTTGGGAATGTTTTTCTTATACCTTTTTTATATTATATATGGAGACAATTCCTGTTATTATCATCATCATTATCATGATTATCATCATTATTATCGTTATCATCATCATTATCATCATTATCATAATAATCATCATCATTATCATCATTATTGCAATTATTATCATCATTATTGCAATTGTTATCATTATTATTGCAATTATTGGAGTTATAGTATATATTTTTGCAATAATACTAATAACCACAACAATAATAATAGTAATAACAATAATAATAACAATAATAACGATTTTATAATAATTATTTATATCATTATATTAATTAGTATCGCTATTACTGTAATTATTACTGTTATAATAATTATTTTTCCAATTATACTACCTGTACAAATAATAATAATGATAATGATAACAATAATACTAATAACAATATTATAACCACTGGCATTATTATTATTATACTTATACATATTATTATTATTGTTATTATTACAGATATAATAGATTTTTTGGCAATGATACTAATAATTAAGATAATAGTAATAATAATAATAATAATAATAATAATAATAATAATAATAATAATAATAATAATAATAATAATAATAATAATAATAATAATAATAATAATAATAATAATAATAATAATTTCAATAATATTTAAATGTTATCAAAATTCTCTTTATTCTCAGTTTTATCATCATTATTGTTATGATTAATACAATTCTGGTAATTATTATCATTATTACCCTAATAATTGCCAAAATCACCAAAGAAATCGAAAAAACGTCATTTTGGAGTATACTCTCAAAAGGCTATATTTCGCTAGATTTTGCCGAATTTTTCGACTTTTGGGAATGTTTTTCTTATACCTTTTTTATATTATATATGGACACAATTCCTGTTATTATCATCATCATTATCATGATTATCATCATTATTATCGTTATCATCATCATTATCATCATTATCATCATCATTATCATCATTATTGCAATTATTATCATCATTATTGCAATTGTTATCATTATTATTGCAATTATTGGAGTTATAGTATATATTTTTGCAATATATTAATAACCACAACAATAATAATAGTAATAACAATAATAATAACAATAATAACGATTTTATAATAATTATTTATATCATTATCTTAATTAGTATCGTTATTACTGTAATTATTACTGTTATAATAATTATTTTTGCAATTATCCAAATAATAATAATGATAATAATAACAATAAAATACTAATAACAATATTATAACCACTGGCATTATTATTATTATACTTATACTTATTATTATTATTGTTATTATTACAGATATAATATATTTTTTGGCAATGATACTAATAATTAAGATAATAGTGATAATAATAATAATAATAATAATAATAATAATAATAATAATAAAAATAATAATAATAATAATAATAATAATAATAATTTCAATAATATTCAAATGTTATCAAAATTCTATTTATTCTCACTTTTATTATCATTATTGTTATGATTAATTCAATTCTGGTAATTATTATCATTATTACCCTAATAATTGCCGAAATCACCAAAGAAATCGCAAAAACGTCATTTTGGAGTATACTCTCAAAAGGCTATATTTCGCTAGATTTTGCCGCTTTTTCGACTTTTGGGAATGTTTTTCTTATACCTTTTTTATATTATATATGGACACAATTCCTGTTATTATCATCATCATTATCATGATTATCATCTTTATTATCGTTATCATCATCATTATCATCATTATCATCATTATCATCATCATTATCATCATTATTGCAATTATTATCATCATTATTGCAATTGTTATCATTATTATTGCAATTATTGGAGTTATAGTATATATTTTTGCAATAATACAAATAACCACAACAATAATAATAGTAATAACAATAAAAATAACAAAAATAACGATTTTATAATAATTATTTATATCATTATCTTAATTAATATCGTTATTACTGTAATTATTCTGTTATAATAATTATTTTTGCAATTATACTACCATACAAATTTTAATAATGATAATAATAACAATAATAATACTAATAACAATATTATAACCACTAGCATTATTATTATTATACATATACTTATTATTATTGTTGTTATTATTATAGATATAATAGATTTTTTGGGAATGATACTAATAATTAAGATAATAGTAATAATAAATAATAAATAATAATAATAATAATAATAATAATAATAATAATAATAATAATAATAATAATAATAATAATAATTTTAAATAATTTTAAAAATTTGTTATGAAATTCTCTTTATTCTCACTTTTATCATAAATATTGTTATATTAAAAAGTTTCTTGGTAATTATTATCATTATTACCCTAATATTGCCGAAATCACCAAAGAAATCGAAAAAACGTCATTTTGGAGTATACTCTCAAAAGGCTATATTTCGCTAGATTTTCCCGCTTTTTCGACTTTGGGAATTGTTTTTCTTATACCTTTTTTAAAATTATAATATGGACACAATTCCTGTTATTATCATCATCATTATCATGATTATCATCATTATTATCGTTATCATCATCATTATCATCATTATCATCATCATTATCATCATTATTGCAATTATTATCATCATTATTTAAATTATTTATCATCATTTTGCAATTGTTTATCATTATTTTGCAATTATTGGAGTTATAGTATATATTTTTGCAATAATACTAATAACCACAACAATAAAAAATAATAACAAAAAATAATAACAATAATAACGTTTTTATAATAATTATTTATATCATTATCTTAATTAGTATCGTTATTACTGTAATTATTACTGTTATGAAATTATTTTTTGAAATTATACTCCCAGTAAAAATAAAAATAATGATAATACTAAAATAAATACTTTAAAC
>NW_023663625.1:12500-14728 GCF_015228065.2 Penaeus monodon | reverse complement strand
TATATTATATATATGTGGTAGATACCTAATATATTATATAATATATAATATATATTAATATCATATAATTTTAGCCGGTATATCATATTTTCACATCAGCAGCTGGTATATCACATAATTTGTAGATCACGTACCCTGTAATACTGAATGCCTCGTCGAGTACCACTGCGTCAACACATGGACTTTATCAGCCGTAAGTGTATATCACGTATCCTGTAACACTGCGATCGGATAGGACTGTATGGTTTAAATTCTTCTTCTGTGTTACAACCGCCGAGAAGGCCTTGAAGAGTACCACTGCATCAACATATGGTCTGTATGAGCCGTAAGAGCTGACCTGTCACAAAATGTTTGTGCGAGGGGTCGTGCAATAGGAGGTGATGGCAGCTCTTCTTATGATCGATGTTGGGAGATAATGAGTTCGCGACCTAACTGATGTATAACATATGACGTAGAGTGTTACTTGACGTTGTATCCTGTGTATGTTTAAAATGTGAGGGCAGTTCGAATGGAACCTCCGTGCCGTTAAGACGCCCATATCATTCTGGAATCAGACCGTTAAGCTGATATTCTGACTGTTCCAGCAATGCGTATGTATCCAATATGTGTAGGTTCTTTATTATATAATCTAATATACATTATTATTTATAGGCTTTGTATAATGGGTGCATTTTACAATCGATGTATTAATTAACAGGTTTGACCGCTACTGAATAAACCTTAAGCGAGTGCTACGCAGTGGTATCAGCCCATTGGAATCATAGGTGTTTTTCGGCGGCCACACACACACACACACACACACACACACACACACACACACACACACACACACACACACACACACACACACACACACACACACACACATATATATATATATATGTACTTAAAATATACATATACATAAAAAAGAGTGTATATATGTACATATATACATATATTTACATGAGTATATAGGTATATATATGTATATATTTATCCATACATATATAAAAGAATATATATATACATATACATATGTAAATATTTATACATTTATACACACACACACACACACACACACACACACACACACACACACACACACACACACACACACACACACACACACACATATATATATATACACACACACATATATATATATATATATATATATATATATATATATATATATATATATATATATATATATATATATATATTTATATATATATATATATTTATATATATATATAATATATATATATATATATATCATCATCATCATCATCATCAAGGGGCTAACGCCGACGGGGGCGCATGGCCGCATCCACCCTTCGCTTCCAGCCACGAGGATCCCTCGAGGCGAGTCTCCAGGCAGGCACACGGCCCATCTCTAGTTCCTCACGACAGGTCTCGTCGAGCTGCCCAAGCCATGATCTCCTAGGACGTCCCACAGGTCTCCTCCACCCAGGGTTGTCTCGCAGAGAGACAACCTGGTGGGCAGGGTCGTCCATAGGGAGGCGAGCTAGGTGGCCATATAGCCTGAGTTGGCGATCCCGGATTATGCAAGTAACAGGTCCCATGCCAGTCTCACGGTGTAACCGCCGGTTGGACACGTGGTCCTGCCAACTGTACCCCATGATCCGGCGAAGGGACTTGTTACAAAAGGCATCAAGGCGAGACTCCAAGGCACTGGATAGCGTCCAGGTTTCGCTTCCATAGAGCAAAACTGGAAGTATCAAGGCCTTGAAGACACGCAGCTTGGTCCTTCTGCATAGGTACCGACATCTCCAAACGCTCTTGTTGATCGAGTTCATGGCTCCTGTTGCCAGACCAATCCGTCTACTGACTTCCTGGTCTGACAACCCAGAGATATGGACTACGCTACCAAGGTATGTAAAACTTTCTGTGACTTCAACGTCCTCGCCGCAAGCATGGATCGACTGAACGGGTTCCCCTAACAGGCCCCCAAAGTCCTGAATCTTGGTCTTGGTCCAGGAGACCTCTAAGCCTAGGGGCTTCGCCTCATTGCTAAATGCATCAAGAGCCGCCACAAGTGACTCCAAGGACTCAGATAGGATGGCAACATCGTCGGCAAAGTCAAGGTCCGAGACCTTAATATTGCCTAGTGTTGCTCCGCACTGACTTTGGCTAGTAGCTCTGCCCATTATCCAGTCCATACAAGTGTTGAAAAGTGTGGGTGCAAGGACACAGCCTTGCCTCACCCCTGAATTAACAGGGAA
>NW_023663625.1:0-5000 GCF_015228065.2 Penaeus monodon | reverse complement strand
CACTTCAGATTGATAAGGCTCTTCTGAGAACATGTGCTGTGCTGTTTAAGACTACTTTTTGGACTTCTAATTTTGGATTTCCTGGTATTTGTTCAAGAAACTTATCCGTACCTTTCTTTATAAGCCCAAAAGCTCCAATAAAAAACAGGCAAAGTTTTGGTTTTTAAATGCCACATCTTTTCCACCTCTATTTCCAGGTCTTTATACTTTGATATCTTCTCGAACATTTTTGTTAGGACGTTTCTGTCTATAAACAGGCAAGTGTTGTTTATTTTGTCCTTGATGACGACATCTGGACGATTTGCTTATATAGTACGATCTGTGTGAATTGGGAAAGTTCCACAAGATTGTAGCATCTTTGGCCTTCAGTAAACTGGCTCTGGATGGTGTTTGTCCTGTGTTCCGATAAAAAAGTATATGCAGTTCTTCCAGTGCAGGTACTTGCCCACTCTGTCATGGGCGATATTTGTACTGATTCGGTGTTAATATTAAGAAACCCAGATACAAGGTGATCAATTGTCTCAACCTTGTCTTCACAAAACTTACACTTTGGGTCAGTGCCATTGTGCAAGATGTTAGTTGATAGTTTCTGGTAAACAAACTTTGATCTTGGGCTGCAAGAATAAAACCCTCTGTTTCCCCTTTAAGTCCAGAGCTTCTAAGCCACTGATGGGATGCAGTTGCATCCACATCAGTGTGTTGCTTCGAGCTGCAAACTTTCCGTAGAGAGGCTTTTCATGCCACCTAGATTCAAGTTTTTCTTGTCCGACCTACTTTGCTTTTGTTTTTTATGTTTAGCAGCCAATGTTGGTAACTTATGTTTGATGTTTTCGCCCTCAATACCTAATTCCTGAGAAAATTTTATTTGATTCTTTTACTATTGAGTGTAACTATTATTATTGTTATTATTATCTTTATTATTGTTTATTATTGCTACGCCAGTGGGTCTTTGTCTCTGTGCGAAACATGTGTTAACATGAAAAGGATGACCTAGGCATGTATTAACATGAAGGGACCTGGGCAAACATGACGCAGCTGGCTGTGAGCGGAGGAGCAGAGGAACAAGGCAAGAGACGTTGTTGGGTGCTGCTCCTGTGAAGACCTCGTGTGTACCTTGTGACCTGAGATAAACCTTGTATTGCCCTGTTATAAGCTGTATTGTGCTGTGTGACATGCTGGTTTCCCCCCTGTATTGTGCCTATAGAAAAGTGTACGGGTAAAATAACTTGGTGGAAATAAGGAAAGTCAGTCATTGTGTGTTTATTTCGTGCCCTGCCTCGCCACTTGGCGTTTCCCCTGTGGTTTTCTGGGACGCTGTGGTGCTCGGTGCCTCTTTGAGCTGTTCAGTGTTCACGACCCTATATATAACACGCCGTCTGCCTAGCCTGCCTTGTGTTTGGTGGAAAGAGAGACGAGGCGGCCGGCGTAACATTATTATTATTTTTTTATTATTATTATTATTATTATTATTACTTTTATGATTAGTATTATTACATAAAGATATATTATAACTGTAATAATAATAATAATAATAATAATAACAATAATGATGATAATAATAATAGTAATTATAATATTGTTATTATTATTATTGTTGTTATTATTATCATTATATTTTTTTTTTTATTCGTATAATTGCAAAAAATCTTATTATAACTGTAATAATTAATAGAATATAGATAATAATTTGAATAATGCTGTAAATTATTATTATAAAATCGTTATTATTGTTATTATTATTGCTGTTATTATTCTTTTTGTTGTTGTTATCAGTTATATAATTGCAATAATAATGATAATAACGATGATAATGATGATAATAATTGCAATAATGATGATAATGGTAATGATCACATTTTTCGATTTCAGTGATGATTTTGGCAATTATTAGGATAATTACCATAATTGTATTAATCATGACAATAATGATGATATAAATGAGATTATTATTATTATTACTATTATTATTATTATTATCATCATCATCATTATTATTATTATCATTATCATAATTATTATTATTATTATTATTATTACAAATATTATTATTTTTATTATTAATACTTTTATTAATAGCATCATCACAAAAAGATATATTATACCTGCAATAATAATGATAATAATGATAATAATGATATCAATAATAATAATAATTATTATTATTATAGTAATTATAATAGTTATTATAATTAATGTTCTTATTATTATCATTATTTTTTTTTGCTGTTGTTGTTTATTGGTTGTAATTGTAAAACAGCTTATTATAACCGTAATAATAACAAGAATATCAATAATAATTTGAATAATGATATCAAAATTATTACAAAATCGTTATTATTTTTATTATTGTTCTTGTTATTATTGTTGCTGTTATTATTGTTAGTATAATTGCAAAAATGCATATTATAACTACAACAATTACAATAATAATGATAATAATGATGATAATGATTACAATAATGATGATAATAACAATGATAATGATGATAATGATTACAATAATGATGATAATGATTACAATAAGGATGCTAATAATGATGATAATGAGAATGATGGCAATGATAATAATGATTATAATAATGATGATAGTAACAGTAATTTTGTCCATTTATAATAAAAAAGGAAAAAGAAAATAAATTCCCAAAACCTTTTCAGAGATAACTCCAAAATGACGTATTTTTCGAATTCATTGATGATTTTGGCAATTATAAGGGTAATTATCATAATTGTATTAATCATGACAATAATGATGCTATAAAGGAGATTTATTATCATTATTATTATTTTTATTTATTCATTTTATTATTATTAGTAGTAGTAGTAGTAGTAGTAGTAGTAGTAGTATCGTTATTATTATTATTACAATTATTATTATTATTATTATTATTATTATTATTATTATTATCATTATTATTAATATTAATATTATTATCATCATTATTGTTATTATTATTATTATTATTTTATAATTATCATTATTACTATTATTATTATTATTATTATTATTATTATTATTATTACTTCTATGATTTGTATTATTACAAAAAAATATATTATAACTGTAATAATAATAATAATAATAATAATAATGATAAAAATAATAACAATAGTAATTGTAATATAATTATTATTATTGTTGTTGGTATTATTATCATTATTAATTTTTTATTATTTGTATAATTACAAAAAAGCTTCTTATAACTGTAATAATTAAAAGAATATCGATAATAATTAGAGTAATGACATAAATAATTACTATAAAATCGTTATTATTGTTATTATTACTGTTGTTATTATTAATATAATATCAAAAAGGCATATTAAAATTGCAATAATTGCAATAATAATGATAATAATGATGATGATGATGATAATAATTGCAATAATGGTGATAATGATGATAATAATGGTGATAATGAGGATAATGATAATGAGAATGATGGTAATGATGATAATAACAGTAATTTTGTCCATTTATAATAAAAAAGGAAAAGGAAAAAAAATCCCAAAAGTCGAAAAAGCGGTTAATCTAGCGAAATATAGCCTTTTGAGAGTATACTCCAAAATGACGTTTTTTCGATTTCAGTGATGATTTTGGCGATTATTATATTTATATAAATCATGACAATAATGATGATATAAATGAGAATTATTGATATTATTATTATTATTATTATTATTATTATTATTATTATTATTATTATTATAATAATAATTATTATTATTATTGTTATTATTATTATTATTATTACTTTTATGATTATTATTATTACTTTTATGATTATTATTATTACAAAAAGATATATTATAACTGTAATAATAATAATCATTATAATAATGATAATAATAATAATAATAATAGTAATCAAAATATTGTTATCATTATTGTTGTTGTTATCATCATCATTATTTTTATTTTCATTATTGGTATAATTCCAAAAAAGCTTATTATAACTGTAATAATTACAAGAATATCGATTATAATTAGAATAATGATATAAATAATTATCATGAAATTGTTATTATAGTTATTATTATTGTTGTTGTTATTGTTGTTTTTCTTATTATTAGTATAATTGCAAAAAGGCATATTGTAATTGTAATAATTGCAATAATAATGATTATAATGATGATAATAATTGCAATAATGATGATAATAATGATGATAATGATAATGAGAATGATGGTAATGATGAGAATGATGATAATAACAGTAACTGTGTCAGTTTATAATAAAAAAGGGTAAAGAAAAAAAATCCCAAAAGTCGAAAAACCGGCACTATATAGCGAAATATAGCTTTTTCAGATTATACTCCAAAATGACGTTTTTTCGATTTCAATGATGATTTTGGCAATTATTAGGGTAATTATCAATAATTGTATTACTCATAACAATGATGATGATATAAATGAGAATTATTATTATTATTATTATTATTATTATTATTATGAATATTATTAATATTATTATTATCATTATTATTATTATTATTATTATTTTACGATTAGTATTATTACAAAAAGATATATTGTAACTGTAATAATAATAATGATGATGATAATAATAATGATAATAGTAATAATAACAGTAATAATAATATTGTTATTATTAATTTTTCTAACTATTATCATTATTATTATTTATTATTGGTATAATTACAAAAAAGCTTATTATAACTGTAATAATTACAAGGATATCGATAATAATTGGAATAATTTTATAAGTAATTATTATAAAATCGTTATTATTGTTATTATTATTGTTGTTATTATTAGAATAATTGTAAGTAGGCCTATTATAACTGCAATAATAATGATAATGATGATAATAATTGGAATAATGATGATAATGATGATAATAATTATGATAATGATGATAATAATGATGATAATGAATATAATGATAATGATGATAATAATGATGATAATGAAAAAATAAAATGAAAATGAGGGTAATGATGATAATGATATAAAATTTTTTGGGTATTAACGTAATTTTG
>NW_023663624.1:10000-12500 GCF_015228065.2 Penaeus monodon | reverse complement strand
ATACTAATAATATTAACATAAAACATTTAAAGGGCGGGTCAAATTTATCTATTCTGTCCAGGGATACCTTTGCAGAACTGGATGCTTCCCTTGCTGTAAACGGAACCGATATGAAAATCCCTCCACAGACGAAACCACTCCCTAGAGCTGAAATATATTGGCGAAACAAAAACTATAATATAATTACTGGTAAACTAATCTCTTAGAATCTTTAAAAAAATATTTATATATAATAATAAAAACAAACTTGATTGTTAGACATATATATATTACATTGATCAAAGAGGTCTCATCTAATGTTTATAGATAATTTGGATAAACGTTCATTTGACTAACGAACATAAACATCAACCCATTTCGACCAAAAGCATGGAGCTCTCTTCGAAAGTTATTTATGCCTTGCTGGATTAAGTGAGAGTCAAAGAACCGTTGTGGAACACCAGACTTCAGATTATGAAAACAGGAATGTGAAAAGAATATTAATGGATGAAATAAGCAATGAATACCCGAGCTACGCACATCAACTCTCCACGGATATACATGTTTCACTTTTCCTGATCCTGTTATTTTTACCTCACATTCCTAATCTAAGATATAGGTAAATCTTAAATATTGGTAAAGTCTTGTTTTAGTAATGGTATGCAGCAGTAAGCCATACCAGTATTAGTGTCAGAAGCTGACCAGACTTCGGCTATCCTATCTGGGGATCCTAGAACAATAGACTAGTGTGACCTCTTGATACCCAGAATGTAATATCCTGTTTACTCCAGATTTGGCCACCCTTTTTGGTCTTCCCCAGGTGAGGGACTCTGGTTCGGCCCTTCCTAGCTCAAGATCCCACCGTCATGATGACAAAATCTACACATTTGCAACTCATACCTATAGTCTTATAAGCAATGATCAGTATGCACTGTGACCTCATACAGAAAAGTCGTGTGGTGCCCGTGCTCCGGTGCCCTCGTCCCTTATACACTAACCGTTAGAGCCGAGAGCCCTGTTGTCTATAGCACTGTATTTCACCTGTCTTGAGACGAGCGAGCCGGGCGGGTGGCGCGTTGCGGTCGTTGAAGGTTAGAAACTGAGGGTAGGACTTGGTGGATAACTGTCACACCCCATCTGCGGCTGAAAAGAGCAATTCATTCTGTAGTTCAGTGGATAGCCCTGCTGAATCCATTGCCACCGAACGGGCATGTGCTGAAGGTGATCCCGACTCCCAGGTGGTTACAGGACCTCGGCAACAACCCTCCAACTCTAGGGGGTACCCCCCTAGACCCTGTGCGAGGAGACACTTTCTCACCATATGTGTATGTCGCTCGCTCCCAGCAGAACTATACTGACAACTTTATTGGAGGGCTTGGAGGAATTACCTTCATACTATGTGATGAACTAAAGAAACAAGAAAAATATGACCAATACCTTTGTCAATGGACAGACTTATGGTAGTAGTTTTGGAATGGTATTTTATAGGTAATCCTGACCTAGTAAGACCACTATACACCATGGAATTGGATTTTCCAATGGTTTCATGGCAGATAGTATGGTAGGTCAGGGGAACTCCTCATTCCATTGAACCTTCAGAATGTGTTGTTTCTCCTATGGAGCGAATAAGCTTTTGGTTTTTACAAGGTACTATAGACACTTAGTCTTGGGGACATATAGGTGATAATCTACAGACCTTGTAAACAAGGCCTTTGCTCTATGCTGGGTCGGCACGGTCAGGAGAGGCTGGGGCGCTTGTGTGGCACTTGTGCTGTAGTTCAATACTAACTGTCGTCGAACACGGACGTGCGTGAGGATTTATCTTTGGTAGATTTTCTTAGTTCTGGTTAAACCGTACTGTATTCCGTGTGACCATACGAAGTAGACGAGACAAGGGTCTGCACTCTTCGTAGTCTCCAAGGGGAGAAATTGGACTCGTCAGGAGACGAGAGAATTCACTTGTATAAGTAACCCCATTAAATATAAAGTTATTTCATGTGTTTATAATAACCCCAATTGATATAATACTGATATAAAATACAGTTTACAAAAATGGAAGCCACACGTAAAACTTAATGTATTATTCTTATAACAAACACTGAGCCCACACTGGAGAGAGTGGAATAAAAATCTGTTATCCTGTGGCCTATACGCGTGAATATATTTGAGTTATATTCCACGTGTTACCATCCTTACTGAAGGGAGTACCAAGGGTGGTAAGAAGTAGTATAGCAGCACTCAAAAGGGTGCTCGGTAACACTTTGTCACACACGACAAGGAGCTCGATCTTGAAAATGCGTATGCGCTCGACAGAGTTCACAAGACCATAAGACTGCACAAGGATGGGCAACCACTAAACCGCATCCGTATAATATAGAAAGGAGAGAAACCACCTCCAGTATAGATGAGATTTTTGGAAATTATATGTCCGCCAGCCACGTGCGACCGTGGAGGGCATCCCATGTATTCTGCTATAACTGTATGAGAAGTGGCCATGTAGCTAAGTACTGCAAGGGAAAGG
>NW_023663624.1:0-5000 GCF_015228065.2 Penaeus monodon | reverse complement strand
CGGGGCACCCAGAATGATCCTGGCAGCTTCATTTTGAACTGTCTCCAATTTTTCTCTTATCTTGGCTTTGCGGCAATCAAGGAGACAGAAGCATGGTCTACAATGGGACGGATGGCATGTACATAAAATGATCTTAGTATTTTATGTGTAGCCCCTATGTGTCTCCTAGTCATTGCTCTCGTGACAGTCTTGCTTTGGTTCGGTCAACAAGTACAGGACCTCATTTTTAAAGGAGAGGGTTGGGTCAATCATTACCCCAAGCTATTGAAAGACCTGGACCCATTCTAAGTCCATTCCCTGGTTTCTCAGACTTGTGCCTTGAACATTTTGTCTCAGAGCCTTGGCTTTGGATTTGACTGCAGAGACCTTTAGCGATATCGTTTGCATAGGAGGTGATCTTGCACCCCACTGGGAGGTGTATGTTGAGGATGCAGGACATTGGGGTGTTGAAAAAAGCTGGAATGAGGACCTCACCCTGTGGTGTTCCATTTTCTAGTGGCATGTGCTGTGACAGGTGACCTTGAAACCTGACTTTGGCTGTTCTGTTCCTGAAATAGTTACCGCTGTCAACGCTGACACGCCCACTCTGGTTATTAGCACTGGTGGTCTGACATCGATTCTCCTCGTTCGTTCATTTAGCAATAATGGTAACATCAGTATCTCGACAATGACAGTCACTTTTTTTTTTTTTTTTTTTTTTTTTTTATGTCCTGTCTCAACATCGTTTTTTCATTAAGTTATTGTTTAGTTCTTTCTTTCACCCCTTGTGCCAGGCAGTCACACCTGTCATCCCACACCTGAAGCAAGATGGGAAAAAGGTTGGTGTATCTGCAGTACTCCTTCCCCCTGCAGCACTGCGAGGGCACTCCCTGGCAGTATGTTGTTCACATGCTGCACAGCGTGCCTTTCCCTTGCAGTACTTAGCTACATGGCCACTTCTCATACAGTTATAGCAGAATACATGGGATGCCCTCCACGGTCGCACGTGGCTGGCGGACATATAATTTCCAAAGATCTCATCTATACTGGGAGGTGGTTTCTCTCCTTTCTATATTATACGGATGCGGTTTAGTGGTTGCCCATCCTTGTGCAGTCTTATGGTCTTGTGAACTCTGTCGAGCGCATACGCATTTTCAAGATCGAGCTCCTTGTCGTGTGTGACAAAGTGTTACCGAGCACCCTTTTGAGTGCTGCTATACTACTTCTTACCACCCTTGGTACTCCCTTCAGTAAGGATGGTAACACGTGGAATATAACTCAAATATATTCACGCGTATAGGCCACAGGATAACAGATTTTTATTCCACTCTCTCCAGTGTGGGCTCAGTGTTTGTTATAAGAATAATACATTAAGTTTTACGTGTGGCTTCCATTTTTGTAAACTGTATTTTATATCAGTATTATATCAATTGGGGTTATTATAAACACATGAAATAACTTTATATTTAATGGGGTTACTTATACAAGTGAATTCTCTCGTCTCCTGACGAGTCCAATTTCTCCCCTTGGAGACTACGAAGAGTGCAGACCCTTGTCTCGTCTACTTCGTATGGTCACACGGAATTCAGTACGGCTTTAACCAGAATTAGGAAAATCTACCAAAGATAAATCCTCACGCACGTCCGTGTTCGACGACAGTTAGTATTGAACTACGGCACAAGTGCCACACAAGCGCCCCAGCCTCTCCTGACCGTGCCGACCCAGCATAGAGCAAAGGCCTTGTTTACAAGGTCTGTAGATTATCACCTATATGTCCCCAAGACTAAGTGTCTATAGTACCTTGTAAAAACCAAAAGCTTATTCGCTCCATAGGATAAACAACACATTCTGAAGGTTCAATGGAATGAGGAGTTCCCCTGACCTACCATACTATCTGCCATGAAACCATTGGAAAATCCAAATTCCATGGTGTATAGTGGTCTTACTAGGTCAGGATTACCTATAAAATACCATTCCAAAACTACTACCATAAGTCTGTCCATTGACAAAGGTATTGGTCATATTTTTCTTGTTTCTTTATTTCATCACATAGTATGAAGGTAATTCCTCCAAGCCCTCCAATAAAGTTGTCAGTATAGTTCTGCTGGGAGCGAGCGACATACACATATGGTGAGAAAGTGTCTCCTCGCACAGGGTCTAGGGGGGTACCCCCTAGAGTTGGAGGGTTGTTGCCGAGGTCCTGTAACCACCTGGGAGTCGGGATCACCTTCAGCACATGCCCGTTCGGTGGCAATGGATTCAGCAGGGCTATCCACTGAACTACAG
This sequence comes from Penaeus monodon, assembly GCF_015228065.2. Taxonomy (NCBI): domain Eukaryota; kingdom Metazoa; phylum Arthropoda; class Malacostraca; order Decapoda; family Penaeidae; genus Penaeus; species Penaeus monodon. The sequence continues at coordinate 2,735 of NW_023663624.1, read as the reverse complement.
AATGAATTGCTCTTTTCAGCCGCAGATGGGGTGTGACAGTTATCCACCAAGTCCTACCCTCAGTTTCTAACCTTCAACGACCGCAACGCGCCACCCGCCCGGCTCGCTCGTCTCAAGACAGGTGAAATACAGTGCTATAGACAACAGGGCTCTCGGCTCTAACGGTTCGTGTATAAGGGACGAGGGCACCGGAGCACGGGCAGCACACGACTTTTTTGTATGAGGTCACAGTGCATACTGATCATTGCTTATAAGACTATAGGTATGAGTTGCAAATGTGTAGATTTTGTCATCATGACGGTGGGATCTTGAGCTAGGAAGGGCCGAACCAGAGTCCCTCACCTGGGGAAGACCAAAAAGGGTGGCCAAATCTGGAGTAAACAGGATATTACATTCTGGGTATCAAGAGGTCACACTAGTCTATTGTTCTAGGATCCCCAGATAGGATAGCCGAAGTCTGGTCAGCTTCTGACACTAATACTGGTATGGCTTACTGCTGCATACCATTACTAAAACAAGACTTTACCAATATTTAAGATTTACCTATATCTTAGATTAGGAATGTGAGGTAAAAATAACAGGATCAGGAAAAGTGAAATATGTATATCCGTGGAGAGTTGATGTGCGTAGCTCGGGTATTCATTGCTTATTTCATCCATTAATATTCTTTTCACATTCCTGTTTTCATAATCTGAAGTCTGGTGTTCCACAACGGTTCTTTGACTCTCACTTAATCCAGCAAGGCATAAATAACTTTCGAAGAGAGCTCCATGCTTTGGTGTCGAAATGGGTTGATGTTTATGTTCGTTAGTCAAATGAACGTTTATCCGAATTATCTATAAACATTAGATGAGACCTCTTTGATCAATGTAATATATATATGTCTAACAATCAAGTTTTTTTTCAAGTTTGTTTTTGTTATTATATTATAGTTTTTGTTTCGCCAATATATTTCAGCTCTAGGGAGTGGTTTCGTCTGTGGAGGGATTTTCATATCGGTTCCGTTTACAGCAAGGGAAGCATCCAGTTCTGCAAAGGTATCCCTGGACAGAATAGATAAATTTGACCCGCCCTTTAAATGTTTTATGTTAATATTATTAGTATTAACATTTCCATATCATTCTTATCAAAATTCTTATCACTATTATTGACATCATTCATTAATATTATCATCATTATGATTATTATACCCATATCATTATTAGTGCCATTTCTATATTATTGTTCTCTGTGACCTTGATACTGCCCTGTGTTGCTCCACACTGACATTAGATATTAGCAGGGGTTGAAAAATGTCAGTGAAAGTCACGGACCCGTTTCAAAAGAATGTGGGCAAAAACTTTGCCTGGTATACTGAGGAGTGTGATACCACAGTAGTTGCTACAGTCCCATCGTCCCCTTTCCCCATCCACAGAGGGATGACCACACACCTCAACAGGAAAGGGAGAATGGAACCAGACTGCCAAGTTGCAGTCAAGACTGTATGCAAGCTTCGTGCCAGGTTCATCCACAGGTTTTAGCAGTTCAGCATGGATATCACATGAGTCTGCAACTTTCCTATCTTTCAGCTTAGAGATCGCCATTCTAACCTCAGTTAGGGTAGGAGGTTCCTCGCTGATGGGTGGGTCCGCACAGGATTTGTGATACCACTTGCATCCAAACTAACTACTGGTGGATCTATCTGGTACAACTGCTCAGCCAAACATGAGATGAGCAGACTGCAGTCATCTGCGAGAAGGGCTTAAACTCTAGCTTTCTCAGGACTTGGTAGGCAGGGCGAAGGTCATATACCAAGAAATGGCTTTCAACCTCCTCAGCAAGGTTCCTGATGAACTGTTCCTTCTCATTTCTAGGCAGCATTTGAAATATTTACACCAAGGAAAGGCGCAAGTGCTGATTGCCATTCAGCCAAGCCATGGGACACACTTCTGTGGCCTCCAATGTCTCCACTGAGATTGCCAATGGATTCCTACGTTGCCTCTTGAAGGACTCCCACAGAGCTACTGGGTCCGTCAGGTTTTCGAGTTCTGAAAACCGATCAGAGACTGCAGTGGTGAACCTCTGGACACACTCCTCCCCCCCTCAATCTGTCCAAGTGAAACACCTTAGAGTAGCTACTGGAGGCACATGAAGTTTTGAAGTGGACCCATAGCCACGACCAGCCTATGGTCGGTGCCACAGAACTCGGCAGAACCCAGTAAACACTGCAGTTCTCAAGGACCCTACAGTGAGTGCTGACAAGAATGTGGTTGATCTCCTTGGCCACAGTACCCTTGTTGCTATCTCATGTCTAGTAATCTTTCCCATAGAGTTTGCAAACATCAGTATCGGTACACAGTAATAAGACATGAAGCCAAAAGTATGCTTGTCTCAATGCCATAATACCCTCATCAACCAGTGTTACCTCTAATGCCGAGGGTAGAAGTCGGCTGGAGATGGTTATGGCTACCCCGATCAGTAGCACGTGTACCTACCCATACTGAACATGCCACTGCCAGGTCTTCTCACCTCTGAGAGGGAAGCTATCTCAACTCCCAACCACTTAGCCAGACAGCTCAACTGAGGTTAAACATCTGACTATCGCTCCGGGTGGACGCCACCTCTGTCACCCTGCAACATACCCTGTGATATATATTAATATATATTATATATAATATATATATATATATATATATATATATATATTAAATACAATATATAATAATTATATAATAGTGTTTATTGAATTTCTGGCA
>NW_023663623.1:10000-14729 GCF_015228065.2 Penaeus monodon | reverse complement strand
CATCTCCCTTAATTTCCATATTACAAACTGAGAATGATAACATAGTTGTTTTTGTTTTTTTTGCCAAACAAGCAAAATTGCATATAGATTTACTGCTGCTAGAACCATCAGTTTAATTATTCATATTTAGCGTCTGATTGATGTTTTTCAGTACCAGTGACTCACCACTGTATTCAGCATATCCATTATCCTCTATTTTACTGCTGCTAGAACCATTAGTTTAATATTCATATTAGCGTCTGATTGATGTTTTTTCAGTACCAGTGACTCACCACTGTATTCAGCATATCCATTATCCTCTCTTTAACCATTTAATAGTTTCTATATTTTCTAATGTTATGGCAGCTATAGGTTCTCTAAGGTCTCCATTGTATGAGGAATTGTTTTCAAATCAAAATCTTTATAAGATTTTTATTTTCAAGAAAATAAAATGCTGGTAGTTTAGATATCATTGTAGTTTGAAGAAAACCAGATAAATGTAAAGTTCCAATATTATATTCTGAGATTCATGGTTAACTGCTGCATCAACCATATAATTATATTTCCAGTAGCTTTCTACAAATGACTGAAAACCACACTTACGAGTTTAACACTAAAAAAAGCATATGATGATGATCCCCTACATTGGCATCTCCATCTCTTAAGTACCCCCATGACAACAATGAGCAGGGGTGCCACATGAAAAAGAATACTGCCTCCTCCCTGCAGCCAACACCGATCCAATTTACTGATGTAATGAGCCTTTTACTGTCTCACAGAAGGGTCAAGCACACCAGACATTTTTCACTTATGTCAAGACAAATAGTCATAGTAGTTGATAGATTAAAAACCCCAAGAAAATCAAGCTTAGATTATGCAGTTATTTTGATGGCCTTTTTTTTTTTTTTCTTTCCTTAGAATTATTTCATAGTGATATAGAATTTGTACTTTACATTCTCAAGGATGATGGTTAATGGTTAATGGTTAAAAGCAAGAGAAATGTGCTAGACATCTAAGGTCATGTAGCACTATAGTTAATGTTAGGGAAGGGTGGTTGAGTTAGTGATTAGTTGTCTAAGCTGGGCAAAGGAATTGGTGAGTGAAAGGGTTAGGGTCGGGTGTGGTAAGGAGTTAGATTAGATGAAGGATATGTATACGTTTGAGGAAAGAGAATAGGTTGTTGAAGCAGAAAGTGTGGGATTCTGAAAGGATGTCTGATAGGTTGGGAGGTCGGTGAAGGGAGGATAGATGGGGGAAAGCAGAGGTACGGGTTGTTTCAAAACGTGGGCACGATAATAGGATGTGTGGGATTGAAAGGGGAACATTACAAGGAACAAGGAAGATACGGATAACTGTGCAAGGGACATTGGTTTGAAAGGGAGGTGTGACATAAGGTGTTTTCTGATTGATAAGTATGGATGAGACATAAAGGGAATGTGGGGATGAGACAAAATGATAATTGGGGATTGGTATTGGAGGATGTGTTAGAAAGGTCTCTTGAAGGCATACAATAGATGGACTATAAGAGGAAAGGATATGACGAAGGTCAGGTCTGTGGAGCGGAAACCGCGAATATTCCAATGAAGGATAGTTATACTTTACTGATTTTGAGGGGGGAAGCAGCTAGAGGGTGGGAAAAGGACTGAGAGGTCTGAGATGGGAGAGGTGTGGAGTTGGTGTTCTACTAGGAGGGGTATTAGGAGATGGAGGGTCTGAGAAAGGGATACTTGTGACATAAGGGATTCACGTGTGTATCCAGGAGGGAGTGGAAGGGATAGAGGGGATGGTGGGAGGGATAATGTGGGCGGGGTTGGGGTCGGGGGGGATGGGCTGTGTTGGGAGGGGGTAGGAGGATTGGGTGTAGGGGGATATCGTTAGGAGGAGGATGGATATCAGCAGTTACTTGTAGTGTGGAAGGAGCAGGAGTGTAAGATTTGGAGGTTGAGTGTCAGTTTTCATTAGGTAATCTTGAATATTTTCAATGGTTTCTTCTTCTGAGTTGGTTGGGAGTTTTGGGGATATAGGATTCTTGTGAGGGGGGAAGAGAGGTGTGGTGTCTCAAGCTAAGGAGTATTGGATGGTGGTGGTGATTGTGTGGTAGGGGACGAGGGGGTGGAACGTTTTCTGTCTGTTACGGGTAGTGCGAGGAGGGAGAGGGGAAGGTGTTGGGGTTGTGGTGGTGATTGAAATATCTGTAGTAGAGATTGGAGTGTCTGGGTTTAGGATGGCAAAAGAGTTGACTGGGGAAGGTAGGAGGTAGAAGAGGGGGGTTTAGATGTAGGGGGGGTGGGTTTAGGAGAATTGGTAGAATGAGCAGTATTACTGGAGTAAGGAGTAAGAGAGAAACCACGTCGACGTGCTTCTTGTCTGGCTTCACGTAGTGTGAGTCCAAGTTTGAATCTGAGAGTGCTACCTCAGACTCAAATTTGTAGGTGGGACAGCCCTATAAAATACATTATGGGGCCGCCACAGTTGGCACATGTGCGTGATTGTGCAGGGCAGTTAGATCGGGTATGGCCAGGTTGGGCACATAGTGGGCATCTGGCTGTGGAACGGCAATGTTTGGCTGGGTGTCCTAGACGCCAACAATTTTGGCACTGACGTGGAGGAGGTTGGTATGGACGAACAGGGAGGGATTCTCCTCCTATATAGACGTTAAAGGGAAGGTCATGTCTACGGAAGGTAATTTTGGCTATGTTAGTGGGTTTTTTCGATTACCTCTGGGGGGAATGGAGTAGCATTGTACTGACGTTGCATCATAGTCTGTGAGACAGGCAAGTAGGTCTTCTCCACAATCTGACCAATCTTTGTCATAGATTGGGCAATTTGCTGGGGAGATTGAAACTGTTCCGGTGCAAGTATTGAGGGTTGGATGGGGTTACCATATATGTCTGTTAGTTTTGTTAATGCTATAGCTTGGTTTTTGGATGTTACTGTAACAAGACGGGAGCGGTCGGGTCGGCTACGGAAAGAGACTTTACCTACTTGTTTTTGGAGACATTGTTGGAAGAGAAGGGTGTTGTCAGAGTAGGGAGCTGTGGGAGGGATCACGAAAAATCGGTCCCATTTGGCTGCGCTGAAGAGGGTATTCAATATTGTTGTAGTGATAGGGGTAGTCGAAGGGCGGGTGCGTGACGATGGAGTAGTGTTGAGGGAGGTGGGCAATAAGGCTGTAAGGTATTAATAAGGGAGGATGGGGTGGTTGATGTTGGAGGTGTGGGGGTAGAGGTGATGAAGTTGAGCGTGCTGGGAGAGTGGAAATGTTCGTTAAGGATTGGTTGTTGGCTACTGTACTAGTAGGCATTGATGAGGGGGTAGTTGTTGCAGTGTTCGGAGCCGTGGTCAAAGGAGAGCCTGGGGTCAGGGAATCGGGTGGGTTTCACGTTGGGGCTATTGATAAAGGGGCAAGCCTCATTGCCCCTAATAGTGGAGATAAGTTTTCATTACTGGCCATGGTAAGCCTGGATTATGTTGGGGATAAAAACAGTCCACCCCTCAGGGTCCCCTTGAGGGGTAAGGGCTAGATAAAAATCAGGGGAATACCGTGCCCATGGCTCCCTCAGGCCGTTCAGGACTGGCACAAAGTCAGCCTTTCATCCTTTCAGCACGGCTCTCACACCTTAGGAGGTGGATAGCAAAAGGGTTTGGTGAAGGGACAGAAACGAAAATTGGGAAGGAAAATAAAGACCATGCAAAATTAGTTGAGTCGAGGGCTGAGTCCCAAGGTTGGGGAGTTCCCCATCATTGGGTCCCAGTCTCCGCCTCCTAAGCCCCCCCCCCCCCGACAACAACGGGCAAGGGATTGGGGGGGTCTCAAGGATGATAGAAAAATATTCCTTCATTCATAATCAAATGTATTCATTCAACTAGAAGATAATACTCACATTAGTTCCTCACTTCTGGCTATTTGTTTGAGAGGTTTAGAAAAGTCATTTAGTGCAGGTTAGGTTAGGTTAGAATTTAAACAGTTAGAAAAGCACAAAAGTAAAGTTGTTTTTTCTACCACCAAAGGGTTCCCAAATTGAAAACAAGTTACTGTCAAAAAAATTAAGCCATTCACAAAATCTATTTTTATTACTGTTCACCATAAGAAAAAAGAATACCCTTTTCTTTTTTCTTTTTTTTTTGTTGGACAAAGAGTGTACTTGGGAACGTGAAATTAAATAGTCTGGTAATCTTACATACATTTTACTTGACACTGTAATGCAAATCTACCAAGCCAGTGGGAAAGAACATATCTGTATACTTTAGGCAATATTTGAATATGACATTTACATTTTCTCTCATTCAAGAAAAATACTTATAATGCAATTCTTCCCTGTGTTCGACTTTTTTTTTAATATACCTGGATAGTTGCCTTTTTTTCTCTCCTGGTATGAAGGGTCATTATATTTAATCTAAAAAAATGTATACATTTGACGTCTTGAATGAATATGAGTATACTTATTAAAGTGTTACCTTATCAATCAAATAACCCAATACATAAGTAAAAGACATTGAAACAAAGTGATGTTTATTTCAAGCCATAAAAAATAGTGCTACAGAAATTAAGAAGGCATAATGCACAGAAACAAAGGAGGCTGTTTTGGAAGTACTGGCAACCAATGTACTATAATCTGTGCAATTGATTCTACACTATATCTATACAAAATATCCAATAGTGATACATAAACCAGACACACATAAATCACTGAAAATTTATTCCTGTTAAAGCTTATAAATTATATAGGTAATAGACAAGTATATTTAC
>NW_023663623.1:0-5000 GCF_015228065.2 Penaeus monodon | reverse complement strand
AATATTTAGATACCAATGACTTTATTCGTCGAAATGGAGATGGTAGAAGTCTCAAAACTGCATAATTTCTTCTTGCAGCTGTAAATATACTTGTCTATTACCTATATAATTTATAAGCTTTAACAGGAATAAATTTTCAGTGATTTATGTGTGTCTGGTTTATGTATCACTATTGGATATTTTGTATAGATATAGTGTAGAATCAATTGCACAGATTATAGTACATTGGTTGCCAGTACTTCCAAAGAACAGCCTCCTTTGTTTCTGTGCATTATGCCTTCTTAATTTCTGTAGCACTATTTTTTATGGCTTGAAATAAACATCACTTTGTTTCAATGTCTTTTACTTATGTATTGGGTTATTTGATTGATAAGGTAACACTTTAATAAGTATACTCATATTCATTCAAGACGTCAAATGTATACATTTTTTTAGATTAAATATAATGACCCTTCATACCAGGAGAGAAAAAAAGGCAACTATCCAGGTATATTAAAAAAAAAAGTCGAACACAGGGAACAGAATTGCATTATAAGTATTTTTCTTGAATGAGAGAAAATGTAAATGTCATATTCAAATATTGCCTAAAGTATACAGATATGTTCTTTCCCACTGGCTTGGTAGATTTGCATTACAGTGTCAAGTAAAATGTATGTAAGATTACCAGACTATTTAATTTCACGTTCCAAGTACACTCTTTGTCAACAAAAAAAAAAGAAAAAAGAAAAGGGTATTCTTTTTTCTTATGGTGAACAGTAATAAAAATAGATTTTGTGAATGGCTTAATTTTTTTGACAGTAACTTGTTTTCAATTTGGGAACCCTTTGGTGGTAGAAAAAACAACTTTACTTTTGTGCTTTTCTAACTGTTTAAATTCTAACCTAACCTAACCTGCACTAAATGACTTTTCTAAACCTCTCAAACAAATAGCCAGAAGTGAGGAACTAATGTGAGTATTATCTTCTAGTTGAATGAATACATTGATTATGAATGAAGGAATATTTTTCTATCATCCTTGAGACCCCCCAATCCCTTGCCGTTGTTGTCGGGGGGGGGGGGCTTAGGAGGCGGAGACTGGGACCCAATGATGGGGAACTCCCAACCTTGGGACTCAGCCCTCGACTCAATAATTTTGCATGGTCTTTATTCTCTTCCCAATTTTCGTTTCTGTCCCTTCACCAAACCCTTTGCTATCCACTCCTAAGGTGTGAGAGCCGTGCTGAAAGGATGAAAGGCTGACTTTGTGCCAGTCCTGAACGGCCTGAGGGAGCCATGGGCACGGTATTCCCCTGATTTTTATCTAGCCCTTACCCTCAAGGGGACCCTGAGGGGTGGACTGTTTTATCCCCAACATAATCCAGGCTTACCATGGCCAGTAATGAAAACTTATCTCACTATTAGGGGCAATGAGGCTTGCCCCTTTATCAAAATAGCCCCAACGATGTAAACCCACCCGATTCCCTGACCCCAGGCTCTCCTTTGACCACGGCTCCGAACACTGCAACAACTACCCCCTCATCAATGCCTACTAGTACAGTAGCCAACAACCAATCCTTAACGAACATTTCCACTCTCCCAGCACGCTCAACTTCATCACCTCTACCCCCACAACCTCCATCGTCACGCACCCGCCCTTCGACTACCCTATCACTACAACAATATTGAATACCCTCTTCAGCGCAGCCAAATGGGACCGATTTTCGTGATCCCTCCCACAGCTCCCTACTCTGACAACACCCTTCTCTTCCAACAATGTCTCCAAAAACAAGTAGGTAAAGTCTCTTTCCGTAGCCGACCCGACCGCTCCCGTCTTGTTACAGTAACATCCAAAAACCAAGCTATAGCATTAACAAAACTAACAGACATATATGGTAACCCCATCCAACCCTCAATACTTGCACCGGAACAGTTTCAATCTCCCCAGCAAATTGCCCAATCTATGACAAAGATTGGTCAGATTGTGGAGAAGACCTACTTGCCTGTCTCACAGACTATGATGCAACGTCAGTACAATGCTACTCCATTCCCCCCAGAGGTAATCGAAAGAAACCCACAAACATAGCCAAAATTACCTTCCGTAGACATGACCTTCCCTTAACGTCTATATAGGAGGAGAATCCCTCCCTGTTCGTCCATACCAACCTCCTCCACGTCAGTGCCAAAATTGTTGGCGTCTAGGACACCCAGCCAAACATTGCCGTTCCACAGCCAGATGCCCACTATGTGCCCAACCGGCCATACCGATCTAACTGCCCTGCACAATCACGCACATGTGCCAACTGTGGCGGCCCCCATAATGTATTTTATAGAGGCTGTCCCACCTACAAATTTGAGTCTGAGGTAGCAACTCTCAGATTCAAACTTGGACTCACACTACGTGAAGCCAGACAAGAAGCACGTCGACGTGGTTTCTCTCTTACTCCTTACTCCAGTAATACTGCTCATTCTACCAATTCTCCTAAACCACCCCCCTACATCTAAACCCCCTCTTCTACCTCCTACCTTCCCCAGTCAAACTCTTTTGCCATCCTAAATCCAGACACTCCAATCTCTACTACAGATATCTCAATCACCACCACAACCCCAACACCTTCCCCTCTCCCTCCTCGCACTACCCGTAACAGACAGAACAAACGTTCCACCCCCTCTTCCCCTACCACACAATCACCACCACCTTCCTTTACTCCTTTGCTTGAGACACCAGTCCTCTCTTCCCCCCTCACAAGAAATCCTATATCCCCAAAACTCCCAAACCAACTCAGAAGAAGAAACCATTGAAAATATTCAAGATTACCTAATGAAAACTGCCACTCAACCTCCAAATCTTTCAACTCCTGCTCTTTCCACACTCCAAGTAACTGCTGATATCCATCCTCCTCCTAACGATATCCCCCCTACACCCAATCCTCCTACCCCTCCCAACACAGCCCATCCCCCCGACCCAACCCCGCCCACATTATCCCTCCCACCATCCCCTCTATCCCTTCCACTCCCTCCTGGATACACACGTGAATCCCTTATGTCACAAGTATCCCTTTCTCAGACCCCCCATCTCCTAATACCCTCCTAGTAGAACACCAACTCCCACACCTCTCCCATCTCAGACCTCTCAGTCCTTTTCCCACCCTCTAGCTGCTTCCCCTCTCAAACTCAGTAAAGTATAACTATCCTTCATTGGAATATTCGCGGTTTCCGCTCCCACAGACCTGACCTTCGTCATATCCTTTCCTCTTATAGTCCATCTATTGTATGCTTTCAAGAGACCTTTCTAACACATCCTCCAATACAATCCCCAATTATCATTTGTCTCATCCCCACATTCCTTTATGTCTCATCCATACTTATCAATCAGAAAACACCTTATGTCACACCTCCCTTTCAAACCAATGTCCCTTTCACAGTATCCGTATCTTCCTTGTTCCTTATGTAATGTTCCCTTTCAATCCCACACATCCTATTATCGTGCCCACGTTTGAAACAACCCGTACCTCTGCTTTCCCATCTATCCTCCTTCACCCACCTCCCAACCTATCAGACATCCTTTCAGAATCCCACACTTCTGCTTCAACAACCTATTCTCTTTCCTCAAACGTATACATATCCTTCATCTAATCTAACTCCTTACCACACCCGACCCTAACCCTTTCACTCACCAATTCCTTTGCCCAGCTTAGACAACTAATCACTAACTCAACCACCCTTCCCTAACATTAACTATAGTGCTACATGACCTTAGATGTCTAGCACATTTCTCTTGCTTTTAACCATTAACCATTAACCATCATCCTTGAGAATGTAAAGTACAAATTCTATATCACTATGAAATAATTCTAAGGAAAGAAAAAAAAAAAAAAGGCCATCAAAATAACTGCATAATCTAAGCTTGATTTTCTTGGGGTTTTTAATCTATCAACTACTATGACTATTTGTCTTGACATAAGTGAAAAATGTCTGGTGTGCTTGACCCTTCTGTGAGACAGTAAAAGGCTCATTACATCAGTAAATTGGATCGGTGTTGGCTGCAGGGAGGAGGCAGTATTCTTTTTCATGTGGCACCCCTGCTCATTGTTGTCATGGGGGTACTTAAGAGATGGAGATGCCAATGTAGGGGATCATCATCATATGCTTTTTTTAGTGTTAAACTCGTAAGTGTGGTTTTCAGTCATTTGTAGAAAGCTACTGGAAATATAATTATATGGTTGATGCAGCAGTTAACCATGAATCTCAGAATATAATATTGGAACTTTACATTTATCTGGTTTTCTTCAAACTACAATGATATCTAAACTACCAGCATTTTATTTTCTTGAAAATAAAAATCTTATAAAGATTTTGATTTGAAAACAATTCCTCATACAATGGAGACCTTAGAGAACCTATAGCTGCCATAACATTAGAAAATATAGAAACTATTAAATGGTTAAAGAGAGGATAATGGATATGCTGAATACAGTGGTGAGTCACTGGTACTGAAAAAACATCAATCAGACGCTAAATATGAATAATTAAACTGATGGTTCTAGCAGCAGTAAAATAGAGGATAATGGATATGCTGAATACAGTGGTGAGTCACTGGTACTGAAAAAACATCAATCAGACGCTAAATATGAATAATTAAACTGATGGTTCTAGCAGCAGTAAAATCTATATGCAATTTTGCTTGTTTGGCAAAAAAAAACAAAAAAACAACTATGTATCATTCTCAGATTTTGTAATATGAAATTAAGGGAAGCAGTTGAATGTTTTAACCATAATCCTTAATTTACTGATAATAAAGGAAAGGTTATTGCCTATCTCCAAGTATAGTAACTTCACATGACCCTTGCATTGTCCTGCAGTGTGTACTTTGTAAACTTGAGAGACAGGAAAGATAGATGCTCTCTTGCATCCCTTTGGATGCAAGAGAGCAGAAGAGAAGGGATGGGGACAGTATTAAAAGAGAAAGAGTATGGAAGAGGAAAATAGAAAATAAAAAAGATGGGGATGATACAATGTAGAAA
>NW_023663622.1:0-14731 GCF_015228065.2 Penaeus monodon | reverse complement strand
CCCCACACACACCCCACACAAACACCCCCCCCCCCCCCAACACACACAAACCCCCTCACAACAAAACCAAAAAACCCCCCCCCCCCCCCCCCCTCACACACACACAACACACACAACACCACACAACCCCCCCCCCCCCCCCCCCCCCAAAAAAAAAAAAAAAAAAACACAACCAAAAACACCCAAAACCACACACAACACCACACAACACACCACACACACCACCACACACCCACACACACACACACACACACACACACACCACCACACACACCACCACACACACACACCACACACACACACAAACACAAACACACACACACACAACACACCAAAACAACCACACACACACACACACACAAAACACCACACACACACACACACACACACCACACACACACACACCCACCACCCCAAACACACACACCACACACCACACACACACACACCACACACACACACACCCACACACCCCACACCCCAAACACAACACAACACACACACACCACCACTCACAACACACACCACACACACACAGTGCACTCACAACACACCCCACAGTGCACACACACACACACACAGTGCACTCACACCACACACGCACACACAGACACACCACACACAGACACACGCCACACAGACACACGCCCCAAAACAGACACACGCACACACAGACACACGCACACACAGACACACACACACACACACAGACACACACATTTTCCCTTTCAAGTGCCCTGTCCTACCATGACGTTGGCAATCTTTGATTTCCATGATTTTCTTGGCAATTTAGAGAGGAGGTTTGCCATTCCCTTTCCCCCCGGTGTTTATATCGATCACCATCTCTATTTACCCGGCACTGATTTGGGGCTGGCTTGCCCACCCAGTGGCTAGGTAGGCAATCAAGGTGAAGTTCCTTGCCAAGGAAACAACGCGCAGGCCGGTGACTCGAACCCTCAAACTCAAATTGCCGTCGTGACAGTCTTGGCCACCGCGGCCTTATCACATATGGATATGCATATATATTTAATCAGTATAAAAGTTCTTCTGATATATTATATATATATTTTATATAAAATATTATATATATAATATATATATATATATCTATATATATATTATGGGGATGGGAGTCATAAAAATAGGGAAAGTTATTGTAATTTCTTAAATCTTTAATAATACATTGCAAAAACTATGGGAAGGTTTCAGGTGGTACAGCCCTCCCAAAATGGTGCAACATTAGTCTTTAAAAACAACTAGATATTTTTTTTTTTTCATGTATACAGTAAAATAAAAGCCTAAACCGACAGGTAACAAAAATTCCAGAGTGTAGGCTGACAGGAGGTCCTAGGTTGGAGGATAAAGTAATGCTGCAGCATGCAGGAAGTGGTGCATCTTCATGTTAGGACCAGCTGCCTGCACCTATGAAGGAGGCTGTGGGTAACAAACCTCGAGCATTGCATCGGGGCTTATGGCGATCTCTATTTTAATTCTGTAATAAAGTTTTGAGCACCCTCAACACTGCCATTGTGATGCTATGGATGCTCATCAGCAGTTGCACTGGCTGTTGTTGGCCTGTAGATTGTGGTTTCCAGAAAAGGGAAACTGGATCTCATGTCTACAGTTTAACCCATTATTCCCGGTGTCTGAAACCCCTAAGAGCAATTAAGCTCTGGTGATATCTGGTAGTGGCCAGACAGTGGGTGCGGGAGTCCGCTGCATTAAGACAAACGCCCGCTCCACCGCTCTGGCATGTTGCAGCACGTAAAGCTGACCTCCCAAAACCATGGGGTTTGCTATGCATCCTATCTGAATAGATGGCTACACAATCACTACAAAAACTATATGGAATAATTACTGCCGTCTAGTGTCTGATAATTTTATGTCTTCTGATATTGTGTATCTTTCCACTTGATCATCCTATATAAACAGCCATGACCCAGGCTACTAGTGTCCACTCTGGAGCTGTGCACGGACCCACCTAGGAAAAGGGCCAGTATATAGTGTTGATATGTCACAGGTTGGTATGCTGCTTTTCTGGGTACATTCCAATACCCTTGTGATTTTCTCAGGTAAATTTTGCCTGTAATGGATAGGACAACAGAAATTAAGGAAATAATAAGAATATCAGGAAATTTTTCCTTGTATGACAGTAGAAAAAAAGTGTGTGGAGTGGTTATCTAGACAAAACTGAAAACAGTTCTCTTGGCAAAAGGTGCACAAATTGAAAAAAAAGGGAATACATGACCAAGAGAAAAGATAGCCCCATCTTTTTCTAAGTCCCTGTTGTGTTTTCCCTTTTAGGAGGATCAAAACAAATATGACAGTGTAACTCATTACTGCGTCGTCAAGTAGTTCATGTATACTCACGGTCTTGTGAAAATTATTATTTGTGATTGCCAGTGCATGTGTTTCCCAATTCATGTATTTAAGCATTCTTTTATTTTTATTATACTTCTTTAACATTTTTGGATGATTATTTAATACTATTCTCTACATAACCTTCTGCTCTGCTCATTTTTGCCACTAGGGGATTTTGACAGGCCGTTAGAAGTTATCCTATGACAAATGCTAGTGAAAATATTTTGGTTATATGTTGCATCTATTCTGGGTCCTTTTTAATATAAAATAGTGGCTATGCAGAACAAATAGACATAAGTATCTATCACAGCTTGATATTTGACCCCTTCAAGTGCAGAAAAAAGTATTAGAAACCAAGCAATTCAGACCATATATGGAAGTGAAAAAAGTTTGGTGTGTCACTATATAAAAGTATATACCCTGGGTTCCAGGGGCAGAGCCCCCTGACTAAGGAATATATAGATCGTACTATATAAATTAAAGGGGGTTGAGGATGGGTTTTAGTGGTTAATTTACCGAGAGTGATACACAGAGATAGAGGGGAAATGGACACTGCCATCTCATAGAGCATAGAAAATTATCAATAAACAATACAAGTACAGCTGCTTTGTCCTTATATTTACTGTGAAATGACAAGAATATAAATTTTTGGTTAATTCTTACAGTATGGATGTATTAACATAGTGCAAATGAAGATGATTCTTGTAGAGGAGTCATTGGTAAAAAAAAGTAATCTGGAGCTGTGAATGATAATGCCACAAGTAAAGTAAAAGATTGAAGAAATCAGCACTCACAGTCAAATCCACTTGATGCCCCAAGTGTCCAAGTTTCTGCGCTATCTTGCTTTGCTTTGCGAGGTGAAGAACCCTATCATTGGGCGGGTACACCCAGTCACTGCAACAAAATCTTAAAAAGAAAATTGGGATTGGAGTTGAAGATTTAGTCTCCAGCAAGTGCATTTCCTTCACAAAGTGAGATGATGGTAAATGTCACAACTGCGAGATTACTCTGGACCTTTGCCGATGTTTACTCACTCTGTGAGGCGGGAAATTAGGTCCTTCCCGATTGGCTCGTACGCCTTGTGGGGAATGGGGGGTATCGGGCCTTTACATCGGGGGCGGCAAATAAAAGGAGCACCAGCCAAAAATTATGCATTTGTCCCGTGATTTTTGATTTGTAACCTCGCCTGCCCTGCTGGATCCTCTCTCTCCCCCATGCTTCTGTCTGTACATTATTTGTTATGTGTATGTATTGTAGTGTAATTTTGTGCCTATAGTAGTAATTCCTTTTGTATGTTTCCTCTGGTGTTTTTCCCGTTGACCTGACCGCTCTGTTTCCCTTTTGCTTTTTTATAAGTCGAATCCTGACATTGGCAACCTTGCCAGGATCAGACAGTGGGGAAAAAACGGCACCATGAGGAACTACATGAAGGAAGGTGAACTGCTGGGCTTAAAGGGCATGGCCTTTTTCCCACACATACAGGAGCAGAGAGGATCAGACACGCGCAGCTGGCCCTGTACTACCGGAAATGGGAGATACAGAGGCAGCTGTGGGAAGAGCAGTGTCGCAGGAAGCGCGAAGGGGAAACAGGCGGTGGAGGCAGAGCAAGCGCTATGGAGGACATGGGTCCCCACTTTTGGCCTTGCTCTGGCCCTCCTTACGCGACTGGCCAGGGAGTCGCACCTGGACACAACCCATCTGCCCAAGGACCTGTCGTAGCGGGAAACTTGCGGCAAGACAGACAAAAGCGTAGGAGACTCCCGGGGGAACGGCCGTCGGAAGAACAGGCGCGGTTGAGGAAGCCTCACCCGACGGTGAAAACCATCCCAGTGACTGCACATAAGTTGGAGGATTAGCCGCTGTTGCATGTCCGCTTGGAAAACTGGTGGATGCGGGATGTACACCCAAACACAGTTGGCGGGGGATGCCCCCCCAAAGGGATATGGTGACCCATCGGCTGTCGGAAGACCCTACCTGCTGAAGTTGCACCGGAAAAAGCCGCCTCCCCAGGACACGCCGGAGGAGCTGCCTGCACAGGAGGAAATACCTGCCGAGAACGCCAAGGAGCAACGGGGGGGTTTTGGATATGCACCCAAAACAACCAGTTGGAGGGGATGCCCGCCCGAGGAATTGGTGGGTATCATACTGCCGGAGGATATCCTGGAGGAGCTCCCGGCACGGGAAAGGGACTGGAGGATCTGCCTGCCGAGGACGCGCAGGAGGAGCAACTGGGGGGTGTGGGACGTGCACCCGAACAACCAGTTGGTGTGAGATGCCGCCCGGGGAATTGGGGGGTATTGTACTGCCGTAGGAGGTAAAACGCCGAGGATACCCTGGAGAGCTACCTGCCCGGGAAAAGGACCGGAGAAACTACCTGCCAAGGATACCCTGGAGGAGCTGCCTGCCCAGGAAGGATCGGAGGAATCTCCCTGCCGAGGACGCGCAGGAGATAGCAACTGGTGGGTGCTGGACGGGGTGCCCGAACGACCAGTTGCATGGGATGCCCGCCCAAGGGTCTGGTGAGCAATGACTGCCTGAGGAGCTGCCTGCCAAGGACATGCCGGAGAAGTTGCCTACCGAGGACATGCCGGAGGAGCTGCCTGCCGAGGACATGCGGAGGAGCTGCCTGCTGAGGAGACGCTGGAGAAGCTACCGGGAGTAGAGGGACTGGTGGGGGAGCAACGGTGCAGCAATTCCAACAAACGGCGGGACCGTATCCCGGAAGAGCGTGGGTGATGGAAGGGCAGGTCCTGGGGCCACAATCACCGCTGAATGTTTCTACCTCGGGTACGGGTATCGGGCCTTTACATCGGCGCGGCAAAAAAAAGGGAGCACCAGCCAAAAAATTATGCAGTTGTCCCGTGATTTTTGAGTAGTGTGCTCCCTTCCGCTATGTGACCTCACCTGCCCCGCTGGATCCTGTCTCTCCCCCATGCCCCTGATTGTACATATTTGTTATGTGTATATTTGTACTCACTTCCAAGAGCATCACAACATGAAAACTACAATTGAGTATCATCCTGTGACCACGGCGGCTCAGACATGAACCTACCGTTAAAAGAAGAAGATATTTTGTAGTGTAATTGTGTGCCCCCTATAAGTAAACCTTTTCGTATTTTTCCTCTGGTGTTTTTCTGTTGACCTTGACTGCTCTGATTCCTTCATCTTTTTTATAAGTCGAACCCTGACAGTAAAGTTAGCAATATGTAAGTAATGCACTAGTAAATTTTTTATAATGACACTAGAGTTAGGGAAATTAAATGACATGGTGATCATATGGGGGTATCATTAATTTTCTACTCTCATTAATGGTTTACTTGCCTCCTTCCCTTTGCCCTGGTATCATTTCCCTTCCTTCGGGCCCAATCACACACTTGGAAAGGGCGTGAGAGACAGCCCACCTTTTACAGCTATTTGCTTGTTTGTCATTGCTGAGACCATAGGCATTAGCATAGCACTGGTACATAGCTAAATAGTTAATGTTTATGGCGCTAGAATGGAGCTTGTAAGGCGATTTTTGTATAAAGTAATCAATTGAATTAGCCTAAGGATTTTCCGCTTATCATAGTGCAGAGGGATGCCAGGGTTGCATAAATTGCCTAATAGATCTATGCTCCAGTGTACATAGTAGATATAGAGTAAAACTAAAGTATTAATTTGATTGGAAACCTGTTTTTGATGTGAGCCCATATTTACATCCATTTATTAATGTAGGACTAGGTTTAAGCTAGAAAATTATTAATTACTTGCATGCTCAGGATAAAATCCCAGACAATCATGTTATTTCGTGATAGATATTTTAAAAAAGGCACTATCACCAGCGCCTATCACAGATATGCAGAGTAGAGTAGGCAAATTATGGATTTCTGTCTTGTTTCAGTTCACTTCATTTTGTTTGGTAATCTGGGTACAGGGACCTCATCATAAAGTCAAAGGTTTTTGACATACTTAAACCCTTTCCCGATGGGTATTTATTCATAGTGGCCCGGGCCTCGCTCCCGGGGGCTTATATCGTCACCCTAGCATACGCGACTGCTCATACCAAATACCAGCATCCCTTCAGTTTCTTTGTAATTTTACGAGCATGTGTTGTATTTTTAGTTATCATTATTTTCATAAGTCTTTATTTGCCATATTTCCCGATAAATCAAAAACTGAAGGATATTTTTGTTTTTATATAGACTCCATAGTTGATCACTTTTCACTCTATAGCTGAATAAAAAAGCAGTGTGTGGTATCATGGAGTTGATTTTTTTTTTTTTTTTTTTTTTTTTTTTTTTTTTTTTTTTTTATAGTAAAAAGGGAAAATGTTAAAAACGACTTAATCTCATTTTCAGTGGCAGAAAATTAATATTTTGCCATGTTTGTAACAAAAAAAAAAAAAAACTTATGGATGTCATACAACCCATGGCATGTACTACATGCCCCTGGCAGATAGTCCACCCATGCCTTGGCATGACTTACTGCCACCTGTCGGCAAGGGTAACCAATGTCGCTGGAATGTGCTGTGCTTATTTTAGATTTTTGTGGAATATCTTCCCAAAAGATGGCTCTGAAGGGCTGAGTTACAAAAATTAAATTGTAGACTTGTGACTCACCTGATTTCACCTTCCCTTAAAATTGTGGATTTTTTTTGTTTTTTTTTTTTTTTTTTTTTTTTTTTTTTTTTTTTTTTTTAATAATGTATAAATATCGATATTTGTTTTTTATATAGACATATTTTATAAAATGTTATTGATATTAGTACAGAATAAAAGATAACATAAGTATTTTTGAAATCAAGGAAAAACCGTAAATAAATAAAAAAAAGATAAATATTTTTGAAAATCAAGGAAAAGGGTAAACAAAAAAAAAGTAGTACTAAATAATTGGTATTGTGAGAAAGAGTATTTTGGGGGCCATCTATCGGGAAAAACATGAATAAAAAAAATCACAGTGGCTGAGTATGTGTGTGTGTGTGGTATATATATATATATATTTAATAAAAATATTTATATATTTTTAATATATTATATTATATATTTATATAGTATATATTATATATATATATATATATATATTTTTTGATAAATATAAATGTAAATATTTATATATTATATATATATAAATTTTATCATATATATATGTATATATATATATTTATATGTTAGATATAAATATAAATATTTATATTATAATATATAATTTTATAATATATATTTTGTATATAATGATATATATTTTATATATAATATATATATTATATATATATATATATATTATATATTTTTTTTTTTTTTTTTTTTTTTTTTTTTTTTTTTTTTTTTTTTTTTTTTTTTTTTTTTTTTTTTTTTTTTTTTCCCCCCAGTGCCCTGTCCTACAAGGACGTTGGCGATCATGGATTTTCCATTATTTTCTTGGCAATTTAGAGCGTGGTTTCCCGTTGCCTTCCGCCCGGTGTTTTAATCGAGTCCCATCTCTATTTACCTAGTTCTGGGGACCGTCACTGACTTGGGCTGGCTTGGGCCTCCCAGTGGCTAGGTAGGCAAACGAAGTGAAGTTTCCTCGCCAAGGGAACAAAACGCCGGCCGGTAACTCAAAACCCTTGACCAGATTTCCGTCGTGACAGTCTTTAGTCCGATGCTCTAACCATTCCGCCACCGCGGCTTTATATATAATATATATGTATATATATATATAATAAACATACACACACACATATATACATATGTGTGTGTGTTGTAAGCTATACAGTAACTATATTTTTGAAAAATTGTTTAAAGCCTAAAAAATCATTGATAACCCTGATTTTCTAACTACTCTTGGGTATATATGGTAAACATGAAGTAAGAGGTAAAAATTTGCAATTATTATTATGTAATTTTTATCATACTTTAATAATAAATAAATAAATAATACTACTCACACATTATTGCTATTATATTATTAATGAGTATTGGGCATATTCCATTAATATCAAAACAAGGCAAAATTTGTACAAATTAATATATTCAAGTTTAATTTTGTGTTCCTTCTTCTCTGCTGCAAAAACACAGCTCAAGTGTTGAGGCATAGTGCCACTTAATTCGTTTATGAAAGCGCCGCCTTCATCACAGTGAAAATGTTCCCATGCTTCCAAGGCATTATTCATGATTGCAAGTGTTTACCAAATCCTCCTGTCAAGATCACTTCTCTGGTTCAAATATTTAAATAATACACAAAATTAAGTACAAAAAGACATATGTAAAAATTGTTCTATTGGGTTTATTTCTATTAAAACAAAAATCTTTCGTCGAAATAACGAGTGAAGGGAAGTTGAAATAGGGGTGGAGGGGCTGGGTGTGTTTCCTATTGTTTTGCAGCATTGGTGCCTTTAGAAGAAAGGTTTTCTCGTTGCAGATTATTGTTATATTTTAGGAAGCCTGTGGCTTGTCTCCATATTTCAAGGGATATTCCATCCTTTTCAGGAATAAGATCATGTCACAGTGAATCTATATGAATTCCAGAACGGGTATTCAATACATCAGAGCGAACCATTTCGAACCCCAAAATACCAACCCACCCCTTTAAAATAAGGTTCTGTTTGTTAAAAGATGTTTTGACACCCCTCCTAACAATAGTTTTCAGTGTAGCTGTACATATAAAAATATACATAATGTATAGATAATGTAAAATATATATATAATATATATATATATATATATATATATATATATATATATATATATCTAACATCATACATATACATATACATATATAACAAATATTTTCCCTATACAAATATTACATATGCTAGTATACATACATATATATTATTTTAAAAATTATATATATATATATATATATATATATATATATATTATTATACATTTATATATATAATATTATATATATTTTTTAAAATATATATATATATATAAAATATAAAATATATATTTATAATATATATATGTAATATGAAATGTATAATAAATGTGTGTATATGGTTTGTGCACAAGTGTATGTGCGTGTGTGAATTTTTATATGTGTGCGTGTGCATGTGTGTGTGTGTGTGTGTGGTGTTTTGTGTGGTGGTGTGTGTGTGTGTGTGTGTGTATTGTGTGTGTGTGGGGTGTGTGGTGTGTGTGTGTGTGTGTGTGTGTGTGGAATGACTAAAAAATTTTGAATGTTTTCAGGAGCAGGACAAAGCAGTATTCCACAATGAGAAAGAGCTATACACAGATGAGGAATACCTCAAAGAAGAAAAAATTTCTGAAAATAAGATCAGTAAGTAAACCCTGGTATTTACTGTGGGTAAAAATATACCTTGCACCAAATATGTTTTTTATCATTCATAATAGGTAGGTAGTAGAGCTTCAGAATTAATGTGAGTGATCGTAAATTAATTCTAGGCTGACCTACCTACAAAATTTTTTTAATATTCAATTCTAAACAGTGCCCCAACAAGAAACATATATGTATATTGCAACTAAAAGATATAGAATATAAAACATCATAGTAAAAGGTGACTTAATCGAGAATTAAAACAATATGATGCTGAATTAATTTATAATGTAAAAGACAGCATTGAGAGTTTAGTTGCCACAAGAGTGCTACTGCTTCACTTGTTAACCCAATCACTACAGATTTATGCAATGTCCCCTGTATTTCTTGTGAATTTTGCTACATACAGATGTCCTCTCAGCCAGCAAAAAAAATCCATAATAGCCCTAGTGATGCCCCGTTTTTCCCATTTCTATACTCTCTCTCCTCTCCTCTCCTCTCTCCTCCTACTCTCTCCCCTCTCCTCTCTCTCATTCTTCCTCTCTCTCCTCTCTTGTCTCTCTCTCTCTCTCTCTCTGCATGCATATATGTGTGTGTGTGTGTTTGTGTTTGTGCAACATCTCCCACACATACACACACCCAAAACATACACACACAACACACATACACATACATACACACACATGCATAACATGCACATACACTAGATACACCCACACACCACACACACACACAACACCACACACACACCCACCAAAACACACACCACACACCACACCACACATATTATGTACATATGTATGTATTATATATATATATATATATTTATATATATTATATATATTATTCAAATTGGGCAATCCCACATTCTTTTGGGACCCACAACACACACCAACACACACACACACACAAAACCACACACACACACCAACACACACACACACACACACACACACAACACCACATTCCCCATAACCCCTATACTGTTCACATAGCACACAAGCATGTGCACACCAACACACACACACACACAAAACACCACACACACACACACACACACAAAACACACAAAACACACACAACACACCACACATGCACACACAGGAACATACTACAAAGATAACATAATAATATCCACATGTATATACACTCTAAAATTTTCACACCAATTACCCCACAAGCAACACATAACACCCCAAATCACCAGACACATAAACACAACACTACACATAAAACACATACACAAAACACCCCACATACCATAAAGCACACACAACACATAAGCCACACATACACAAAACACACACATACACATAAAGCACCCCATACACATAAGCACACAAAAACACATAAAAACACAAAACAAACACATACTACCATTCATACATCTACATACATACATACATCATACAATATACCCTCATACACCAACACACACTCACCATGACACATAACATCCACATCCCATGTGTACAGATACATCCATCACACAAAAATACCACATGCATATACACAATACACAACCATGTGCATTCATGTGAATGTAAATATATATTAAGGATGCTCCAACCCTAACGTCCATCATCTGCTGCGCGCAACAACCCACCACGACACACACACACACCAGCACACATCACCACACACGCACATACCACAAAACGCACACACTCACATTGAACAGACACACTCACACTAAACACCCCACATCACACCCTCAAACACCCCACAACCACAAACACACCCACACACCACACAAACAACCCCACACAACACCCCAAAACACACACACACACACACACATGCCAACACATGCACCCCCCTATACATTCACATGCACACACAAACACCATATTCATACACTCACCCACACATATTGCATACACTCACACACATCATATACTAATCCACACACCCATAAAACACACACTACACATAAAACACAACACTATACACACACAAACTAACACATCACATAGAACCATAGTACATATGCTGATGTATGCAAAACACATGCATACACACAAAACACACCTACACATACCACAAACACATTTTATGCATGTGTATGTGCAAATCATCTAATTTGTAAAATTGATATTTTGTATTTAATTTACTCTACTTTCTTTGAAGGAGTGCCACGGATGAAATTGAGGCAGCTGGAGAGTAAAAGGCACCTCAATTAGACTCCACTAACAGAAAATCCTATTTCATGATGATGTTAAATATGCGGTGAATGCTATTACCAAACTCATAAAGCGAAGGTAAATAATGCTTTTAGATAATGGGTAAACAACTCTTACAAATATATTGTTTGATTAAAGAGTTACATATAAATATCATCTGTTGTCAAATGAAAACTCTAGGTCGATGCAAAAGCCCCGCATATAACAGTACTTTTTTGTTGCACATCAATCACTATGAAAACATTAATTGGCAGATCTCCATACAACATTTATTTAAGCAAAAGTAATGATCTTTCTTCCACTGATAAAATTACTAATTTCCCCATGATAAAATCATGTTTGTCACTCCCACAGTTTTTTGGGTGTAATGCCTTTCATGTAGCATATCTGGTATTTTACCCTTTCTAGTTCTGGATTTTTCTCCCAAAAGGGGGAGTTGCACCAATCTATTCTAATCATGGACTGATATGGAAGAAAGTCAAGACTCTATACATTGTTTGTTTAATGAAATGATAAACTAGGTGTGTCATCAGTGCAGTTAGATTAAACAGTTGTCTTAAGTGCTAAACCACCTAGGGCTTGGCTTATCTGGATAACTGTTAAGACATGTCTTCCGACTTATTAATTTTGCTTAATTAACCCAGATTGAAGGAATGGCATTGTCATACAGCCATGCCTACTTTGGAGTTTACTTTATTAATTGTTTTTACACATAGATGGCTACACTTGTACAAGTCACTAATGAGCGCAATTCAGTCCTGCCTGTCTCACCCGTTTACCCTTTTCCTTGATTTACGAAAATATTTTACGTTATCTTATTTTGCCTGTTACTAATGTTTTAACACTATAGTAATTATAATGTCTTTTTTAATAAATATAACACCATCGATATTCATTAGTAAAAAATCTGCCAATTCAAGGAAAGTGAAATCGGGTTTTAAGGTCAACAAGATCTACCCAATTGACTCCTTGTGCTAAGCACTAGCAAGCCATCTTATGTACAAGACATTTCACACACACACGCAGCACCACACACCCCACACCACACACCACACACACCCACACACACCACCCCACACACACCCCACACACACAACCCCCACACACACACACACACAAAATTTATATATAATGTATATATATATATATATGGGGAGAAAAACCCACAATGCACCTGAAGATGGAATCCAGGTGCATCTATGTACAGAGACATTTTACACACACACATGCAGACACACACACACACACACCACACACACACACACACCACACACCACACACACACACACACACACACACACACACACACACAACACACACACCCACATACAACCCCACACACATACACACACACACACACACACACACACACCACACACACACACACACACCACACAACACACACACACACACACACAACACACATTACTATTCATGTGTGTGCGTGGTTTTTATAATTGGTATATATACATGTATATATATATATATATATATATTACTATATATATATATAATATATAAAAATAAATAGTCCATTGGTTAGATTACTGGACTCTGACCCTTGTGGTCCCAAGTTTAATTTCCCCATCGTGGCCGTTGTAAAAATGCATGTGCTCGACTGCTGGTTTTAGCCTATCTCATGGCGAAAAAAAAATTTCATATTGGCTTGAAAGTTAAACACGCTGTTTTAGGGAAAATCGCCACTGTTCAAAAGGAAAAATTTATATTATTATATATTATTTATTTTTATATTTAATATTACACATTCATTTATACACACACACAAAGCACACACACACACACACACCCCCACAAAACACACACACACACACCACCACACACACACACCACAAAAATATATTTTATATATATATATATATTAAAAGTATAATTATATATTTTTATATATACAATATATACCACACATATACATATACACATACACATACACATAACATACACATACACATACACATACACACATACACAAAAATATTTATATGTATATATATATATATATATGGTGTATGTATATGTAATGTATAAAACATATATATGTATTATGTATAAAATATATATATATAATTTTATATATATATATATATACATATATATATAATATATAATATATATTATATATATTATATATATATATATATATCTGTATAAGGCCGCGGTGGCCGAGTGGTTAGAGCACGGGTTCAAGACTATCACGACATCAATCTGAGTTCGAGGGTTCGAGTCACCGGCTGGCGTGTTGTTCCCTTGGGCAAGGAACTTCACTTTGATTGCCTACCCAGCCACTGGGTGGGCAAACCAGCCCAAGTCAGTGCTGGTCCCAAGCCCCGGGTAAATAGAGAGAATGATTGCCCAAAAATGGTAAAACCGGCACTCTCAGTGGAAAGGAACTGGGGACCCTACCCCGTATTTACTCCAAGAGTATCACAACATAAAAATTACAATTAAATATCATACTGTGGGCCACGGCGGCTCAAACATGATGAACCTTTCTGTTTAAAAAAAATATATCTGTATGTGTATATATATATATACACACATATGGTATTAATGTATATAAATAGACACATACATATATGTTTACAAAATATATATATATACTATATATATATATATATATATATATATTTATAATGTATATATATATATATATATACCACCCTGGGGTATGGGGCGGCTCGGGGGAGGTGGGCCTTGCCAGTCCCTCCTCCCCCAGAATGACCCTCTGGCAACGTCCTTTATAAATGGAAATGCTGGGGGAGAGGTGTTTTCCCTCCCACCCAGCAAGTAAGGCGGGGTGTGGGTCCCGCGTTGGGGCAAATGTCGGGGTGCAGGATTGGAACGAGAGTTACTGTCCCGCCTGCCCCGGCAGGCGCCAACCCACCATTTAAGCTTGTGGGGCAAAACCCCTTTCCCCCCGGGAACCC
>NW_023663621.1:12500-14733 GCF_015228065.2 Penaeus monodon | reverse complement strand
GATCCTCCTATGCAACCTGCAATCTATCCACTGGAGCACACTGCCTAAGTAAAGCTCGAAACTGTCTGGACCTTGTATCTGAGGAGTGCTGTGGGACAGGACTGAAGATCTCTGCAAAACAAATCCAAAGGCTCTGAGACTAAATGTTTCAAGGCACAAGTCTGAGAATCCAGTGAATGGACTTGGAATAGGTACAGGTCTTCCAATCCCTTTGGGGGTAATGATTGACCGGACTTTCTCCTTTAAAAAGGATGTCCTGTATTTGGTGACCGAACCAAAGCAAGACTGTCTGTCATAAGAGCAACATCTGGGAGACATAGGAGGTAGACATAAAGTACTAAGATCATTCTTTCTACATGCCACCATCCCATTGTGGACTATGCTTCTATCTCACTGATTGCCTCAAAGCCTTTTCCCCCTGGAATCACGGATTGATCTAATGGCAGGTTAGTTCCTTTTAAAAGGTCATCCAAAATCCTAGGAACAAAAAACATGAGACAAAGATACTCAGACAAGAACCACGAGCTGATTGCAAAAAAACTCCTGGCTGTCTTACACACCCGGGGGGTTTGTTGATACGCTCATAGAACAACCACTTGCCAAGGGCATGGACTCCCCCCACCCCAACTTCATTGAAGCCCTGCCATGGGCCACAAACCTTGATCGAGTTCTCTGTTATGAGCTTGTCAAGAAGACAGAATCAGTAACACCATGCTAATCTAAGGCAGAAGCTGAGAGGGTCATTGCAGCCATCACTCCTCCGGGTAGTAGAACCTACATCATGGATGGATCAGTCGATCCCTTAAATCACACTGCAGGCGCCCGGCTTTGCAGCAAGGGATGCCACACAAATCCATGGGAGCCCTAGCCCATGCGTCCTGACGGAAGGACATGGGGGCATACATACAAACTCCAGGGTAGCCAAAAGACTCTACCTCCTGACCATTGTCCTCACCATAGCACAGAAAAATTCTTGTCAGGGTAGAAATATAATCATAAACTGGGTCCCTAGCCACATAGGCATCATAGGGAATGAGCTTGCTGACAGACTAGCTGACATTGGCAGGGGTATGCCCCCAAATCCCATGATCATAAAACCGAGCCGAAAAAATCTTAAGTGCCACAGCTTGTGCCTTCCTCCTGTAGCTTTACGAGAGAAAACGAAATCCTCCCCCTCGGCCAGATAGTACTCAGACCCCCACAGGCTATGAGCCACTGGCACTCTCTGAAGCAATCAACAGAGGTACTGAAGTCGTTCTTCCCCAGAATCAGACTAGGTTACCATTGTGCATGGGGATGCACTGTGGCGAGCTTGAACGCCACTAGGTACATTACTTACAGAATTATGGGGCACAATTTCTGAGACAGGTCTGCTTACAACAGCCGCCAGGCTGGTAATGAGATTATGCCGCATGATTACATCTTGGCGACAGGAGCGCCTGCTGGCAATCTCGCCACCACGCTAAGCATAGATGTCAGAGAATAAATTGAGACAGCCATAAACAGTCAACATAGGCCGGGCATATGTGTGAAGGCCTGTGCGAAGCCAGAACTTCTCAAAGGAATGAAGGAAAAAATCGCATGCGCGATGGGTCGCCCTTGCGTGTCCACGCGCTAATGGACAGGTTGGCTCTTGAAATCCGGTAGCAAAAAAAGTTTTAAAAAGTCAAGTGCTTGCAAGAAATTGCAGATAGGGCTGCTGATACAGCCTCATATTAGTTGTAATTGAATGTAGAATAAAGCTATGGCTGTTGTATGCCATAAAGATATATACCCGAGATACCTTGATCGTAATATTTTAAATCCATGTGGAGTGTAGACTAACCTTACCACCTTACTCATGAAATCATGCAATACCTCGAAAAGGTAAATACTGTATCTGAAAGGCATAATAATGGCCCTTGCAAGGTTGGTCAAGGCTTGATGTAGACCAGATTTATTTCACATCATCGACCATCAAAAATTTAACCCCATGGTATTTATTAATTTAAGCATGTAAAAAAGATGCAAATGCCAAAGAAAAAAATATGGCTTTTTACATTCCTGGCTCATCCCTAGAGTGAAAAGTGCACCCAAAACAACCTTGAGTGTCGGAAATTGGGAATTAGAAAAATAATAAATAAGAAATATAAAGCTTTACTGAAATACATTTTCATGCAAGATCTTTATACTTGATTACAGCTATAAAGAACATTGAATGCATCATTTGACATGGAAATAATACCCGAAATAG
>NW_023663621.1:0-7500 GCF_015228065.2 Penaeus monodon | reverse complement strand
GATTTTCTTTTGTATCTAGTGTCATACATCTTATGTCCATGAAATGAATATGATTGAATAAAATTTTTAAATTTTCATTTTGTTGAAATTGATTGCATCATTATGAAGAAAAATCCCCGCAGAATGAAAATGTTAGGTGACGTTAAAAGTAGATGATGATTGTGGCATCTCCTATCTTGGACTGGTGCCCTTATCTCTCTGGGGAGCTTTTGTTGTGGGTGTGAGTGCCCACAGGTATGGCTGGGTGCTGTTGGTGAAGTCGGGGATCATATGGAGAGTCATAGCATAGCATTGAGATTTGCGAAGTTCTAGCTTCGCCCGAGCCTTCCATATATGGCCCGGCCTGTGTCAGCATTTTATGGCTGTCTCATTTGGTTCTCTGACACTCGGTGCTTACCGTGGCGGTGGGATTGCCAGTAGACGCTCCTGTAGCGTGGTGTAAGCATACTGCATAATCTCTTTACCAACACGACGGCTGTGTTCGGCGGACCCTGTCTCAGGAATTGTGTGTGCTCACAATTCTCTAAGTAATGTACAAGTGTGGCGTTCGGCTCGCCGCAATGCATGCATCACCTCTCTTCACGGTTTATTTTCTCTATGATCTGCCATGCACAGTGGTAACCTAGGCGCATTCTGTGAAGATTGATTGATTATTTAAAATTATCTGCCGCGTCAACAGCTAAGGTCATTAGCGGCGAATACCTTGTAAAATAGAAATATTAAAAGGTTTAAAACTTTAAAAATCTATAATAGATATCTTATAAATAACATTAAAAAAATTTTAAAAATCAAAGCATAAATATTATACTCTAAGTGTATAAAATTATTGCAAAAAACATTATGCATAATAAATTTTATTGAAAATATTAGTCTCCCTAAGTAACTAATAAGACCCTCTATGTCACGGTAAAGCCGTAGAAGCGTTGTGCGGTCTGCACCCCAAGATAAATGTGAAAGAACCCGCAAAATACTAAGTGCTTTTGTAGCCTTCACTTTTAACTGTTTGATGTGAGGCACCCATGTAAGTCTTGAGTCAAAAATTAGACCCAAGTACTTCACTCTTGGACAAATTGCATTGGGTTTGCTCCTAATAGAGGGAAGGATGGAACTTTCCTCTTTTGGGGAAATGTATAGCCATGGTCTTGCTTGGGGGGAAAATTTGAACCCATGTTTATGTTGCTCACTGTACAACCTGATTTATTGCAGTCTGCATGCATCCTTCCCACATCCTGTAAGCTTCCTCCTGAGCAGTACAGTGAAATCATCCACATACAGATTACATGAGACAGCACTTGGAAAAACCTTTATGATGTTATTTATAGCAATGGCAAACAGGGCCACACTTAAGACACTCCCTTGTGGGAACCCCTTCCAGCTGATCTTCCAGGTTAGAGAAACAGTTTCTACCCGAACTCTAAACTTCCTGTCAGCAAGGAAGCTTTGTATGAAGGTAGGTAAGGTCCTTTTAAAACCAATGTCATACAGTTTCATGAGTATGCCATGTTTCCCAAGTAGTATCGTAAGCTTTTTCAAGGTCAAAGAAGACTGCTATCATGTGACGTCGCTGTGCGAAGGAATTCTGTATAGCAGTTTTCCATCTCACAAGTGCATCTGTGGTTGACCTTAATTTTCTAAAGCCATTTTGATTGGGGTCAACACGTTTTCTTTTCTAGCAGCCATGTCAACCTGAAGTTTACCATTTTCTCCATCAGCTTGCAGATGCAGCGGGGTGGGGGAAAAATTGGTCTGTAATTTCCTGGTGTGGAAGCATCTTTGCCAGGGTTAGGAACAGGAATGATTATAGCTTCTCTCCATGTGGATGGCACTGTACCCTCCCTATAGATCCTTTTTAAATAGGTCTAACAGGAATTCTGGGAGCTCTCTGGTAATTGAGATATCATTTAAATATGGAATATCGTCACTTCCTGGGGGCAGTCTTATGGCAGAGCTGCAAAGCAAGTCCATGGAAGTTCTGCTGCAGTCCTACTGAAGAACGACACTGGGTGTGTTCCTATTCCGCCCAAAAAAGTGGAGATCGAGCAGTGTAAATGCTCCAGAGGAGAATCTCTGCCATGGAATTAGCTAGCTCATTTGCAACATCTTTTTTATCTGTGATGATTATGCCATCTATCTTCAAAGCAGGTGATGACATGGATATGCTCTTTCCCGGGATCTTACGCAAACCCTTTTCCCATACCCATGCTAAGGGGGTCCCAGATTAATCGAGGAGACATACTGTCTCCACGACGTCCGTCTAGCCCGCTTTAGCACGGCCTGGCCTTGGCTCGGGTCTTTTGTAATTGATCAAGGCTTAATGCTGGGGGGTCGTTTCAATTGCCTTAATAAAGTTTTCTTGCTCTGACAGCTTGTTGGCATTCATCAGACCCCCATGTACTGGAGGTCGACGGTAATGGCTGCTACTTTTCGGAATGGATGCTTCTGCTGCACGGTGAATTCGTGATGTGAGGTGATTAACAGCATCTTGAATACACTGGAAAAACATTTACAGATCCTTGCAATTACTGCAGTTGATTTTAAAAAGATTCCAGTCCACATGTTCAAGTCGCCATCTCTGCACTCCATTTGGGTGGAATACCATTCACCTCCTCCCAAAAAAATTGGAAAATGGTCACTTCCATGACCTGCCAAGTGAAGGTCAACTGTGAATCAGGTGAGCCTTTTTGATAGGGCTATATTGGAGAATGTCCCAGTTTGAATTTGGAAAAGTGTAGGAGTGTCACTGTTCAGTAAAACTGCATCTACTCTTAAGAACCCAAGTACTCCAAGTCCCTTCCTCGAGGGTTGCACAAAGTGTCTCCCCCGAGGTGATGCCGACCATTGAAATCTCCCAAGAGTAGAAATGGAGTTTGGCAACTGCCCAAGTAGATCTTCCAAATCATTAATGTTCAGATTATGTGGAGGAAGGTAGATGGATGCAACAGTGTAAGGTCGTGTCAATCGTATTCTCACAGCCCTTTTACCTGCAGTGTTGTCTGCAGTGGATGGCCTGGAAGGGAATATCTTGACGGACTTGAGGTTCCATAATGGGCTTGAAACTTGGAATCATCTCAGGAAAATGGGACGATTTTCCTTGGTCATAATTTTCTTGTAGGCATACACAAACTGGGTTACATAAGGTATCAGATGTTGCAGTTCTTCCCATTTTGAATGAATTCCCTGACAGTTCCATTGAATTAGGGTATCCAGTTTTTTTATATTATTTTTTCATAAAGTGTTTGGCAGCACCTGTGGTCAAGGTTTGCCTCACACCTTTAGGCTGTCCCTTTCCAGGATCCTGGGAGTACCTTTTTAATATTTGTTGACCTGTGGAACTAGTTCCACAGGTTTCCCTTGGACAGGTTCAGGATTTTCTTTGCCTGGGCAAAGGACGGACCTGAGCCTTTTTCTTCAGGGGGATTCTGTCTAGCAGCGGAGGCCCCTGTGGATGTTGTGGCAGCTGGAGTCTTTTGGACAGGTTCAGGATTTTCCCTTTTCCTGGGTAAGGGGGCGTGCCTGAGCCTTTACTTCAGGGGCATTCTGCCTAGCAGCAGAGGCTCCTGTGGATGTGGTGGCAGCTGGAGCTGTCCCCCGTGAGGCCTCTGGAGCCTTGCCTGATGGCTCCAAAGATCTTACTTTGGGAGGGGGAGTCTCCTCAATAGACCCTCAAATTCTACTCCATTCTGGGGAGCAACTCACCAGAGGCATTGTCAGCAATTGGGACTGAGGGTTAAAGGAAGTGGCAGAGTGTGTGGCTGTAAGAAGCATTGGAGGGCAAGGGTTGGTGGGAAGGAGGATGGGCTAGAACCGAAGCAAAAGGACCCACCTGGCCCGTGCAAACAGCACATGGGCACATCGCTTGCCTCTGGAAAAACTAACTTTGTCCTTGCTCCTTATTACCAATAGTTCTTTTTCAAAGTCTGTACCTTTTTCATTGCTTTGAAGAAGCTTCATTAGCTTCTTTGCAGTGGTAACAGTGTATTTGGGGCCTGGACAGTTGTCATCTCCTTGATGACCTGTTGTACCACACTTTACACATACTCTTGGTTGTCCATTTTCTTTAAAACGGCAAGAGTTGGCTCCATGCCCCTACCCTGGCAGTGGAAGCACCGCATAGGGGTTTGGGGACATAGGCTTTACCTTGAGGTGGTACCATGCTAACATAACTGATTCTGGAAGGGGCTAATGTGTTAAAAGTTAAAAGAAGAGCTGGTGTCGACTGTTCCAACCATCAACTTTCTTCCCAAAACGTTTTACTGCCCCTACATTAAAATTCTCTAGTTCCTCTAACAGTTTCTCCTCAGAATACCTCATCAGGTCTCGGGAAAAGAAAATTCCCCTACACTGATTGAGGGTTTTGTGAGGATAACATTAAACTTGTGCCCCAGGAATGTTGCATATTTCATGCAGATGGGCACTCTCGTCTGGTGACGAAACCTCAACTATCAGGCTACCATCTCGCTGTGGGGTGATGCGAGGATCACGTTGACATACTTCAAGAACTTCAAAATGTCAAGAAACCATGATTGATACACCCTCAAAGGTCTTCACTACTAGGTACTTACTATATGAAATGCTTTCATATTTACCAGGTAAGATTTCCTTTGTGGACTGAGAAGGACTTTTCCCCTTCTTACCTGGGTTTGGGAGCCCGGGAACCATTACGATTCCCATTCTTGCCCTTTGGAAGCTGGAAAGGTT
Organism: Penaeus monodon; assembly: GCF_015228065.2. Classification (NCBI taxonomy): domain Eukaryota; kingdom Metazoa; phylum Arthropoda; class Malacostraca; order Decapoda; family Penaeidae; genus Penaeus; species Penaeus monodon. Next base: position 2,802 of record NW_023663621.1, on the reverse strand, counting down.
TCAGAGTGACAACATGTGATGTTCCAGAGGGAATGGTCGAGGGATTTTCGTAGGTCGCCAGGGAAGAGCTAGATCTTTGTAAATTTGTAGTACTCATATAAATTTGAATTCTTCATTTCCTCACCCCCCACCCACCATGGAGTCCAATGAGGGGAAGCTATAGTTGGGGTTCAAAATCTCCCAACAGCCACAGGTAATGAGGAAATATACGCAGCCACTATTACAGTACTGATGGCAGTCGCGGGATCTATGCGCTAACCGACTGAATAGTGCCTGCTTGACCCTAGCCATATTTGGGCCAGCCGATTGACTTGACCGGGCCTGATCAAGCCACCCATCTAACCAGAATAAAGGACCAAAGAGGTGTGTTGCTAGCTGCAGGGCGCAGCGTTTCAGCATCGCTCAATCTCCAGGAACTCCTGTCTCGGTAATATGGGATGCCACGCACGGCAAACAACGTGGGAGATTCTCCCTGATCCAAGATGGGAATGAACCAGGGTGGGTACACCATCCCCTCTCATAGGCCTTGGTGGACCAGGAAGCCATTTTGTCTCATCCCTCACTGGTGACCCCTCCAGTATGGTTAGCCCTCTGTTCCGGCTCACCAGATCATTGGGACCTCAACCCCCCCTCGCGGCAAGGCGGCTTCCGTTAGGGGGGCATTCTGTTTAAGAATGACTTCGGTACCTCTGTTGATTTTCAGAGAGTGCCAGTGGTCATAGCCTGTGGCGTCTGAGTACCAAAAAGGCCGAGGGGGGGGATCTCGTTTTCTCTCTGTGAAGCTGCAGGAGGAAGGAGGTTGCTGTCATCGTACACTTCTTCCTAAGTAATTTTCGGCTTGAATGTTAATCATGGGATTAGGGGGTATACCCCTGTCAATGTCGGCTAGTCTGTCAGCAAGCTTATTCCCTCTTATCCTAATGTGGCTGAGAATCCAGTTTATGATAATTCTTCTACCCTGTGCAAGAATCCCCTGTGCCTTTGTGAGAATAGTAGTCAGAAGGTAGATATTTTTCTTTTGGGTGAGCTCTGCTGAAGACAGTCGATTTTCTCCTCTGGAGTCTGTATGTACGACCAGGTGTCCTTCCCTCATGGACATGTGGCCTAGGGCTTCTATGATAGCAAAATGCCTCTGCCCGTAGCGAGGAGGCGTTGTCTGTTACCCTCATGATTTTGTGGCATCCCTTGCTGCGAAGCCGGCGCCTGCAGTATGGCTCAAGGGATTGACTGATCCATACGTGTAGTATGTTCTGCTCCCTGGAGGAGTGATGGTTCAATGGACCGTCTGGGTTTCTGCCTTTAGGCTAGGCGTGGGGTATTCATTCTTTTTGGTTGTCAGGCCATGACAGAGAACTCTATCGAGGTTTGTGCCCACGGCGGGGCTTCAACAAAGTCAGGGTGGGGAGAGCCCCCATGCCCTTAGCAAGAAGCTGTTCTTTGAGCTGATGGCGTATTAACACCCTCTCTCTCTCTCTCCCCTCTCTCTCTCTCTCTCCCCCTCTCTCTCTCTCTAGTTGTTTGCAAAGAGCTCATTGTCTTGTTCTAGGCATCTGACTATTTTTTGTCTTAGGCTTGTGTTCCTGGGAGCCTGGATGACCTTTCACACGAACTGTGATAGGAATTGTGCTGCCATCGATTTGTGAGTCCAGGGGAAGAAGGTTTGCCTCCAGGAGGAGGTTGGGGACCTTCCCCCGCCTTGGGGTACCCTGGCAGCTTTGTTTTGGGACTGTCTCCAGTTTATCTTTGTTTTTTTTAATGCCAATCAGAGGAGGGAGGCATAATCCACACCACAATGAGCTGGACAGCATGTACATAGAATGATCTTAGTACTCTGTGTCTGGCTCCTATGCGGTCTCTCACTCATTGCTCTCATGACAAAACAGTCTTGATTTGGTTCGGTCAACCAGGTATGGGGCTCCTTCTGGAAGGAGAGGGTCCAGTCTATTCTTACCCCAAGGTAGAGGAGTCCTAAAACCCACTCCAAGTCCATTCCCTGGATTTTCAGACTTGTGCCTTGAACTCTTGTCTCAGAGCCATGGGTTTGGATTGGCTGCAGAGATCTTTAGTCCTGTCCTACAACACTCCTCAGACACGGGTCCAGACACCGCTGGGCTTTGTTTAGGCAATTTTGGTCCAGTGGAGATGATAGCAAGGTCGGGCCCGCATAAGAGATGATCTTGCATCCCACTGGGAGGTTTAGTTGAGGAATAGGGGCATTATTGTGTTAAAAAGGGCTGGACTGGTATTCCATTTTCAGTGGCATGTGCTGTGATAGGTGGGCCCCTTGGAATTTGGCTGTTCTGTTCCTAAAGTAGTCACCTATCCAAGTCAAGAGCTTACCTCTGATTCCCTTCTGGATCAGGCTCTCCTGAATGGCACCCCCCTAACGGAAGCCGCCTTGCCGCGGTGGGGGGGCTTGAGGTCCCAATGATCTGGTGAACCGGACCAGAGGGCTACCCATACTGGAGGGGTCACCCGTGAGGGATGAGACAAAATGGCTTCCTGGTGCACCCAAAGGGCCCATGAAGGGATGGTTTTACCCACCCCTTGGTTCATTCCATCTTGGACTAGGGAGAACTCTCCCACGTGTGTTTGCCGTTTCGTGGCATCCCGTATTACCAGGAGACAGGAGTCCTGGAGGTTGAGCGATGCTGCACGCTGCACCCTGCAGCTAGCACACACCTCTTTGGTCCTTTTTCTGGTTAGACGGGTGGCTGACAAGGCCCGGGCAAGTCAATCGGCTGGTTCAAATATTTTGGCTAGGGTCAAGCAGGCACTATTCAGTCGGTAGCGCATAGGTCC
>NW_023663620.1:5000-10000 GCF_015228065.2 Penaeus monodon | reverse complement strand
ACAACCCAAACACACACACACACACCCACACACACCCACACACACACACATATATAATTAAAATTATATATAAAAATATTTTATATATATAATATATTTTTGGGGTGTTGTGTGTTTTGGTGGGGTTGGGGGTGGTGGGTGTGTGTGATTGTGTGTGTGTGTGTGTGTGTGTGGTGTATGGGTATTATTAATATATTTTTTAAAATATTATATTATATATTATATATTATAATTTTTATATATATTATGACAATATATGGGTGTATATAATATATATAATATATAAACTTTAAGAATTTTTATTATTATAATTTAATGTATATACATAAATGGTACTTTTTAATAAAAACATATAAGTATTTGTTTTTAAAAATAAAAATATTTTTTATTAAAAAAATTTATATATAAAATTATATATATATTTATTTTAATTTTAAAAATTTTTTATATATATATATATATTATATATATATATATATATATAGATAGAGAGAGTGCGAGAGAGAGAGAGACGAGAGTGGGTGAGAGGGGGCAGAGAGACGACGAGAGAGAGAGAGAAGTGAAATATACGTACATTATATATGTGTATAATATAATGGTAGATAGATATATATATATATATATATATATAAATATATACATATATATATATAGATATATATATATATATATATATATAGATATATATAATATATATATATATATATAATATATATTGGTGTGTGGGTGCTCTGTGTGTGTATATATCAATATCTACACACACACACACACACACACAATATATATATAGATATATATATATATATATTATATATAGATATATATTAAGATATATATTATTTATATATAGATATAGGATATATAGATATACATAATACATATATATATATACTATATATATATCTAATATATATAATATATATATATAGTGGTGTGCTGTGTGTGTTGTGTGTGTGTTTGTGTGTGTGTGTGTGTGGTGTGTTTGTGTGGCTGTGTGTATTCTTCTTTTAACGGATAGGATTCACGTCTGAGAACCCCGTGATCACAGCATGACACTTAATTGTAGTTTTCATGTTTTAGTGATGCTCTCAGAGTGAGTACGTGGTAGGGTCCCCGGGCCCTTTCCACGTTTTAGGTAATCATTCTCTCTACTTTCCAGCTTGGACCAACACTGACTTTGGCTGGCTTTGCCAACCAGTGGCTAGGTAGGGAAATCAAGGTGAAGTTCCTTGCCCAAGGGAAACAAGCGGGGTCGGGTGACTCGACACTCGAATTCAGATATCCGTCGTGACAGTTCTTGAGGTCCGACAGCTCTAACCATTCGGCCACCGCGGCCTCTTGACGATCATGGGCTTCCAGGAATTTTCTTAGCAAGTTAGAGCGGTGGTTTTGCCATTGTTGTACCTTCCGCCCCGGTGTTTTTTTTTTATCGAGTCACCATCTACTATTTACCCGGCATGGCTTGAGCTGCTGGCCACCCAGTGGGCCAAGCCATATATATAATATTATATATATATATATATATATATATATTATACTATATATATATATATATATTATATAATAGATATACTATCTACATATATATGTATATATATATATATATATATATCTATATACTATATATATATATATGTGTGTGTGTGTGTGTGTGTGTGTGTGTGTTGTGGTGTGTGTTTGTGTGTGTGTGTGTGTGTGTGTGGTGTGTGTGTATACACATATGAGAGTTATGCTCACAAACAGGACAATATAAATACATATATATATATATGTATTATATAGATATAAATATATACTATATAACATATATTTATATATATGTATATATATATAATATAGATACAGATATATTATAATAATATATATACATATAGATAAAGTATATACATATATATACATATACATATAGAGCCCGTATGCCAGTAATACATATATGTAGATACACAACCAACAAACACACACACACACACACAACACACCACTCAAATATATATACATATATATATATATATATATATATATACCATACTATTATCATACTCATATACATCTATATATATTATATTAGGTTACGGTTATGTTTGCAAAAAAGCAATGGATACCTTTAGGTTAGGTTTAGGTATGTTAAGGTTATGTTTAGGTTAGGTTTAGGATAGGTTTCGGATAGGTTAGGATAGTTGTAGGTAGGTTTAGGATAGGTTTAGGTAGGTGTAGGTTAGGTTAAATTTTAGGTTTAGCAAGGTCTAGGTTTGTTAGGAGAGGTTTAGGATAGGTTTGTAGTATAGGTGTGGGTAAGGTTGGGTTAGTGTAGGTTAGGTTTGGGTTAGATTTGGGTAGTTTAGGGCTAGGTTTGGGTTGGATTTGGGTTAGGTTTAGGTTTGGGTTCGGTTTAGGTTCAGTTTTAGGTTAGGTTTTGATTAGGTTGGGTTAGGTTTGGGTTAGGTTTAGGGGTTAGGTTGGGTTAGGTATTTGGGTTAGGTTTGGGTTAGGTTTAGGTTAGGTTTGGGTAGTGGATTAGCGTTGGGTTAGATTTCATTTAGTTTAGGTAGGTTTGGGTTAGGTTTAGGTTAGTTTAGGTTAGTTTAATTTAGTTTTAGGTTAGTTTTGGGTTAGGTTTTCGATTAGTTTTAAGGTAGGTTGGGATAGGTTTGGTTAGGTTTAGGGTTAGGTTGGGGTTAGGGTTGATTAGGTTGGGGTTAAGATTTGGGGTTAGGTTTAGGTTACATTGCAGGTAGGTTTAGGTTAGGTTAAGTTTAGGTTTGGGTTAGGGTTTGTGTTTAGGTTTGGATAGGTTTGGTTAGGTTTTAGTTTAAGTTTGGGTCGCGGTTAGGTTTGGGGTAGGTTAGTTAGGTTTGGGTAGGTTTAGGTTCGGTTTCGGTTGGGTTTGGGTTAGGTTTGGGTTACGATTGGGCTTATGTTTGGGTTAGGTTAGGTTATGTTTGGTGATGCTGAGTTATGTTATGGGTGGGGTCTAGGTTAGGTTCAGGGTTAGATTTGGGTTGGTTTGTGTTAGGTTTAGGTAGGTTTAGGTTTTTTAGGTTTGGGTTAGGTTTGGGTTAGGTTGGGTTTAGGTTTGTGTGGGTGTGTGCTGTGTGTGTGTGTGTGTGTTGTCTACACATATTTATACGTATATGGCTCACAAACAGGAATATCAGAATTATATATATATTCTATATAAATATATAATATATATATATAAAAGTATGCATAACAATATAGTAATATATATATATTAGATATATATAATATATATAGAGATATAGATAGATATCTAAATATATATTATATAGATATATATATATTTTTAAGATATGGATATATATATATAGATATATATATATATATATGTATAATATGTATATATATATATATATATATATATATATATATACATATATATAAACGTATATACATATAATAATATACATATCGAGCCCGTGATACATATATGTGAACCACACACACACACACAAACACACACACAAACACACTCACATATATAATATAGATATATATATATATATATATATATATTAATATATATATAATTAGGTTACGTAGTTTGCAAAAAGAAGGATACCTTTAGGTTTAGGTTTAGGTATGTTAAAGGTAGGTTTAGAGTTAGGTTTTAGGATAGGTTTAGATAGGTTAGGATAGGTTTAGGTTAGGTTTAGGTTAGTGTTTAGGTTAGGGTGTAGTAGGTTTATTTTAGGTTTAGGATAAGGTTTAGTTTGTTTAGGAATAGGTTTAGGATAGGTTTGGTATAGGGTTGGGGTTAGTTTGGGTTAGCTTTAGGTTAGGTTCTGTGGTTAGATTTGGGTTAGTTTAGGCTAGGTTTGGGTTGGGTTTGGGTTAGGTTAGGTTAGGTTTAGGTAGGTTTGACTGGTTTGGGTTAGGTTGGGTTAGGTTTGGTTAGGTTTAGGTTAGGTTTGGGTTAGGTTGGATTAAGCGTTGTGTTAGATTTTTCATTAGGTTTAGGGTTAGGGTTGTGTAGGTTTAGGTTAGGTTTATGTTAGGTTTAATTTAAGTTTGGGTTAGGTTTGAGGTTAGGTTCATAGTTTTAAGTTAGGTTTGGGATAGGTTTGGGTTAGGTTTGGGTTAGGGATTGGGTTAGGTTCTAGGTATAGGTTTGGGTTAGGCTTGAGTTAGGTTGGGTTAAGATTGGGTAGGATTAGGAACATTGAGGTAGGTTTAGTAGGTAAGTTAGTTTGGGTTAGGTTTGTGTTAGGTCGGATTCAGGTTTGTGTTAGGTTTAGGTTTAGGTTTGGGTAGGTTTAAGTTAGGTTTGGTAGGTTTGGTTTGGTTTGAGTTAGGTTTGGGTTAGGTTAGTTTAAGTTGGTTAGGTTTGGGTTAGGTTTAGTAGGTTTGGGTTAGGTTTAGGTTAGGTTTCGGTGGGTTTTGGGGTACGCTTGGGTTACGATTGGGTATGTTTGGGTTAGGTTTGTTATGTTTGGTATGACCGAGTTAGTTTGGGTGGGGTTTGGTTAGGTTTAGGTTAGGTTTGCGGTTAGATTAGGGTTAGGTCTTGGGTTAGGTTTCGGATTAGATTTTGGTAGGTTAGATACGTTTGGGTTAGGTTTGGTTAGGTTATTTTAGGTTGCGTTAGGTTTGGGTTAGGTTTGGGTTAGGTTTGGAATAGGTTTGGTTAGAAATAAAAATACACATACCCATTACACACGCACACAATACACACAACAACACACATACACACACACACACACACACAACCAACACACCACACCACACACACAAACACACACATAGATATATATATATATATAGATATATATAGAATATATATATCATACCAAATACATATATCTAACCATAGATGGTATATACATATATACATATAGCAGATAGACATATGAGAGAAGTATATATATATATATATATATATACATATTAGGCATATATATAACTAATACATATACTGTACATTTTAATTACATAATAGATATATATATATATATATATATGTGTGTGTGTGTATATATATA
>NW_023663619.1:0-14736 GCF_015228065.2 Penaeus monodon | reverse complement strand
TTTTTTGGGTTTTTTTTTTGCTTTATTTCTTATCTTTTTCCATTTATTCGCTGTTATACGCTCTTGTTTATCATTTCTTCCTTTTTGGGTCTTTTTACCATTTGTATGGATTATTTTCGTTCTTATTCTTTCTCCTTGATTATCATCCCTATTTCCCCTTCCCTACTTTCTTTAATTTCTTTCCCCTATTTCCTCGCCGCTACCCAACCTTGACTAAAACTCGCCCCGCCTTCCACCGTAATCAAGCCAACTTCGACAACCACATTGGCACGGGGAGCCAGAACTCACCTCCGCCGCTGCCATTCATCGCCAAAGGGTAAGCGAGCGAGCGAGAGAGGGAGATGACGCAATGTGCACGCGCGTGTTTATAATGTTTATGTGTTTACAGGTAGGGCGTGTGCCTAACTGGACGTCGGGCAGGGGGTCAGAAGCTCAGCAGCAGGTTCAGTGAGCGAGAACAAAGGAGGAACTGGAGGTCGGAATGAGAGAGTAAGTGCACAAATCCTGATAACCACTCTTGCTCAGGGAACCGGTAAGGGGCCCGAGGCAAGGGAGCGCGATAACGGGGTCAGCAAACTGGGTCAGGAAACGGGGTCAGCGATGAGTGGTTCGAAAACGAGGTCAGCTAAGCGGAATCGATAAACCGGGGTTCAGTAGACGGGGTCCAGTGAAGGAGGTCAGCGAATAAGCTCAGCAGTCGGGTCATAGGGTAAGCGAACTGGGTCAGCAAAAGGGAACAGAAACGGGGTCAGCAAATAGGGTCAAGTCAGCGAGGTCAAAAATCAGAGTGCAATAAACAAGTCAGCCAACGGGGTCAGCAAATAAGCTCAGCAAAGAAGCTCAACAAATGGGGGAACAGAACACAGGTTCAGCGACCGGGGTCAGCAACGGAATCGGCGGGGTCAGCAAAGGGGTCAGGGCCACGGGGGCGAGGGCGTGGGCCCGGCGGCGACAGGGCGAAGGGACAATGACGGGAAGTTTATGAGTTGGCGTAATGGGCGCATCATTCATGGCCGAACCGCAGCTGGACTTTATCACCCGGGAGGGAGAGGCGGCCTTTCCCCCGTCCCCTCCTCTCCCTTCCTCTCCCCTCCTCTCCCTTCCTCTCCCCTCCTCTCCCTTCCTCTCCTCTCCTCTCCCTTCCTCTCCCCTCCTCTCTCTTCCTTCCCCTCCTCTCCCTTCCTTTCCCTTCCTCTCCCTTCCTCTCCTCTCCCTTCCCTTCCTATCCCCTTCCCCTCCCTTTTTCTCCCCTTCCCCTCTCCCTCCTTTCCCCTCATTTCCCCTTCCCCTCCCCTCCTCTCCTCTCCCCATCCCATCCCCTTCTCTGCCCTTCCTCTAACTCCCCTCACTCAATTCCCTAACCTCCCTACATTGTCTCCCCTCCCCTCACCCCCCTCAGTCCTCCCTAACCCCTTCACTCTTCCCTGCAACCCCTCACCCTTTCCCTCTCCCTACACCTTTCACTCCCCCAACCCCAACTTTCGTTCCTACCTCCCATCCCCCCCCTCACACCCCCCTCCCTTGCCCACTACCCTAATCACCCTCACCCTCATGTCCCCCCATTTCTAACCTCCAACACCCCCTTAATCCTCACCCCCCCCCCATCCACCCCACCATCAGCCCTCTCACTCCCCCCAACACCCCTCTCACTCCTCATCCCCACACCCCATCACCCCCTCAATCCTCACCACCCACCCTACGCCCCCCCCCCCTCCCAGTCACCCTTCCTTTCCCTGAACCGCAAATTTCTCCTTTCTCTCCCTCCCCCACCCCCTCCCCCTTTATTGTTGCCACCTTCCCCCTTTCCACCGACCATAACCATCCTTCATGCAGCTCCTTTATGTTGCCGTGATTGCCACTACGTTTTGTTTATGGCAACGTGATGCTTGGAGGTGAGAGAACCATTATGGCAACGTTGGCAAAGGGTGGCGGTTGTAGCGTGGCGATGGTGTGTCATGCAACAGCGCTGCATTTGTGGTGGATTGGTGGGTTGTTGTGTAAGCTTTTATGACGTGCGTGTGCGTGTGTATGTGTTTTTGTGTTGTGTGTGTGTGTGTGTGTGTTTTGTGTGTGTGTGTGTTTTGTTTTACGTGTGTGTGTGTGTGTGTATGTGTGTGTGTGTGTGTATGTATCTGTATATTCCTATTGTGTATTTTATGTGTTTTTGCTTGTTTGTTTCTTTGTGTGTATACCTCTATGTGTGTGTGTCTTTTTATGCGTACGTGAATGCGTGTGTTTGTGTGTATCTGTGTGTATGCCTACCTGTATTTATGCGTTTGCTTTGGCGGAAGTCCAGCCGTAAATAATTCTTGTGCCCAGTTATACGAAGGCCGCACTTTTTCGTTCGTACAGTACATATCCTGTACGTCGGCGGCCGCACTGGAGTAAAAGGTAAATATTTCGAAACATGAAAGGCTGTGCATATCTTTTATTCATATGGAGACCCATGAATGACGATATATAAAATTCTGCCTTTTTTTCGGATATGGTTTGAAGGGCCGTTTACCGCCATTTTGTTACGTGGTGTGTGGAAAATAAGTAATTTTTGGGGAAATACATGTGCTAACGATAGAAGGTTGGTAAGGTTGGGGTTAGATTAGTTAGGTTTATAAGTATAGATTGGTAAGATACTGTTGTTTAGGAAAGATAGTATTACTAGTCTCGATAATATCTTCGAAATATTATTAAAAAACGATAAATACATCTTTTGCTTTGCGAATTTATTCATTCTCATTCTACCTCTCTTACTTTTTCGAAATGAATTCGTTCTTTGATTCAGGTATAGATATAGATACAACTATAAAAAGCAAAACACAGAATCTGTTTTTTTTCCTTTTTTTCTGCTAGTGTGTTCATGTATATACGTGTATTTACATAACATAATGGGTTCAGATAATCATTCATAGGTGTAGATAGTAAAATTTTTCTGCATTAGACAGCAGAGGAGGGAAGACCCTTTATGCGTGGATATAGAGGTTAGGTGAAATTCTCATGCAGTAAATTTGGTTTTCCATTCTTTTGAATAGCGTTGTTGATTTTAGTGTTTTTTGTTGTGGGAGGTGTTGGTGTGTGTGTGTGTGTGTGTGGGTGGGTGTTGAGGGGAGTCTGTGTGATGAGGGTGGGCGTGTATTTTTGGGGGGGCGTCTGTGGTTTTTTGGTGTGTGGGTTTTTAGGAGGTGTCGGGGGTATGAGGGGGTGCGTGAGGGTTTTTAAAGGGGGGTTTTGTGGTGTGTGTGGGTGTGTGTGTTTGTGGGGTTGTGTGTGTTGTAACTTGAGGACAAGGACGATTTTTTCTTTTATACAAACTATGGTTAATAAAATCCCAAGCACATCACGAGAAAAAAAATTGAGGAGCACAGAATTAAATGTTACAACAAAACAGTAGTGAAAATAAAGTAAATAGCTTGATAGATACAATTAACAGGTTTACTTTGTCGGAGGTCGCGGTTTGGTTTCCCCTGCAGGAAGTTTTTGTCAATGTTGTCCTCCGCTCGGTTGACTTTCACCTAAAGGTTAAATTTTAATCCAGGTTTGATAGCGAGGGGACTCGCAGGCCCCATAGGGTGAAGGTAGAAAAAAGAATGGGAGAGAGAGAGGAGGAGACAGAGAGAGGAGGAGAGAGAGAGAGAGGAGAGAAGAGAGAGAGAGAGAGAAGAGAGAGGAGGAGAGAGAGGAAAGATTTATAATATATAAATATTTTAAAAATAATAATTATATAATATATAATATTTTAAAATATGTGGAATTATGTCGAAAAATTGCGAGAGAACAACAAAGGGAAGTAAAAGAAAAACCCGAATAGCCGAAGGCCTTTTTCGTTTTATTGTTGTCAGGGCAATAAGATAGAGCTACATAAGGTATATATACAAGTTAGGCGGCAGGTCCGTCGGTAATCAGGTGTGCGCGCCCTTGGCTAGTTCGTGGTCCTTTTGCGGGTTTTGAAGTTTTTGGGTTGTGGTATAAAACCCCGCTCTACATTTTCCTTTGTCGTGGGGGGGCCTTGTTTAATAATGGAGGCCGGGAAACCACTTGGGAGAGGGCCCGTCGGGGTCGGGAAAAACGAAGGCGCTCCTCTTGTCGGTCGTCGGGGGGGCGCTCGGTGTGGCGATACGTTGTTCAGGGAGGCACGTCCTTTCACCTAGTATACCTTGTCGCACCCACCAAAAGGGTATGCGTACATTGGCTGGAGGTCTGTTGTGGTCTGATTTTTTTGCTGACGATGCTCGATCTTTTTGCCAGAGGGGGTTTGTTTCTCATAGTATGGCCACCAGGGCCTTAGGTGTTCTCCCAGCGTGGTGGGGGATGATAATTTTGTGTTTTTCCTGTGTGGTCCCCTCTCGAGTATCATGTTTTTTCCGCTTGGCGAAGGGGTGGAAAGGCGCGAGGGAAGGGAGGCGTGGAAAAAGTGTTGCGACGGCGTATTCCTCCTCCAGAACTCGGGTGCAGATTTAAGTGCCGGAGGAAGAAAAAGACCACGTTTTCTTTGGTTCGGCTTTTGGGCAGAAAAAATAGGTTTTAATATCTTTATCAGGGGGTTTCTGTATACAGAGAACCCCGGGGCCGTCGGTTTATGGATCAGGGGGTCGGGGAAAAGGAAGGGTTCATTTTCTTTTTCCGGTGGTAAACTGTATGGGGGTGTACGCATTTAGTTTGGAGGAGTTCTGAAGGTTCTTTTGGGTTGGTATACAGAAGGATGTCATCTACGTAACGAACCCCAGCGATTATTACGAGTTCGGTAGTTCAGCTGGGGGGGTTTTCCCCTAAACAGCTGGGCAAGGGACGGCTGCAGAGGTGGCCATAGCAAGTCTTGGTTTTGCTCGTACTCCGTCCCCCGGAATTCGAACGGGCCAAACCCTTTTCCAACAGTGCAAAGTGTCCCGGGAAGGGGATTAGTGGGGCATCGAAGAGAGGGAGACGTGAGGAGCCCCCTTCGGGGTCCCCCTTTCCCATAGACGCCCTCGAATTTGGGAAAGGGGACGTCTACAGAAGGCGAGACATAAGGATTTTTAGGGATGCTTGACAGAGGGGGTGGTCTAAGTGGTGCGTGAGATTGTATTTCAACTGCCCAAAAACCCTCCACGAGACCCAAGGCAAGCCTGTTTTTGGGTTTAAATTCGACAGGCCCCCTTTAGTAAAGGCATGGTGACTTATCGACCCAACACCGCAAAAATCTCTTGCTTTTGAGAGGGACCTGCGGGGATTTGTGACCTGTGCAGTCGCCAGCCCCCAAAAGGAGGGAAAGCTCCCCTTTCCTGCAGGACTAAGGCCCTACAAAAAATTTGGCAGGACGAAACCGTTGTCTTTGCCGGTGATAAGGGGGCGGTATCGAATCATTAATAGTACCGATTATTAAATAAGAGGAAAACTGCTCTCGGATGTATCATTTACAGGAAACCCAGGACAGGAAACGCGCGGGGACAGGCCCCAGATTTTAAAAAGGGCAGCACGGAGGACCCTAAAAGGGTTCGGAAAAGGGGGAAAATTTTTTGGCGAATCTGTCGAGGGGGACCCCACGCAGCGACGACCCGTGGGAACAAAAAACCCCACAAAAAAGGAAACCCCGTGAGACCCAATACCAAGGGGCCCGGGAGTGCCCCACACGGCTGAAAGAAGTTGCAGCACCCTCTCGAGCCCCTTAAACTCCACAGTGGTTGATCTATCAAACACCACGATATGATGCCCAAAATGAAAAAACGTTGGGAGAGATGAAAAAGGGGTTTAGTTTCGCGTCAGATCACTCTTCCCCAACGTGCCGTTTGACGGGGCCATAAAGTGCAGAAAGAACGCTGCAGGAAGGACGAGAAATAGGGCCCCCGAGAGATGAATGTCGCACTCACCCGCCTCTGCGTGGATTTTTGGCCCCGTTCGAATTCGGGGACGTGGTACGAGAAACCCAAGATTGCAGGGGCCCCTCTGTCACCCGTCCTTCCCCAGGTTAGGGAAACCTCGAGGCGGACCACTCCCGGGAAAACATCGGGGGGAAATAATGTAGTTGACTTCGTTACGTAGATGACACCTTGTGAGTACCAACCAGAACGAACTCAAGAACTCCTCACAGACTAAAGCAGTACCCCCCTCCATACAGTTCCCCACCGAAGAGGAGAAAAATAAAAAACAGTTTTCCTTCCCGACCCCCTGACCCATAAAAGCCCTGAGGCCCGGTTTTCTTGTATACAGAAACCCCATGATAAAGATGATTACATACATATTTTTTCCCACAACAGCCGAACCAAAAAAAAGCGGGTCATTGGTTCTTCCTCCGAGCATTAAAATCTCGGGCCCGGGATTTCCTGGGGAGAAAACGCACGTCAGCAACCTTTCCAGCGCTCCTTTCCCCTCCCCCCACCACTTCCGCAACGGAAAAGATCATGACTACACGGGGGGGACGACACCAGGAAAAGACAAAAAGAATTTATCCCTCACTCACAGCTGGCAGAACCCCTAGGGGCCCTGGTGGGCCATATTGAAGTAAAACCCTTGGCAAAAAGATCGGAGACATCGTCAGGAAAAAGAGATCAGACCAAAAACGCCCTCGCACCCAAGGGACAGCATCCCTTTGTGTGGCTGCGCAAGGTATACAAGGTGGGACAGGAGGGGGCCCCATGAAAAAGTATCGACAACACCGTAGCGCCCCCCGACACACGACAAGGGGAGGCCCCTTCGTTTTCAGCGCTCCGACGGCCATTCCCCAAGGGGCCCCCAGGCCTCCTTTTTAAACAAGGCCCCCCCAGAAAAAAGGAAGGGTAGAAGCGGCGTTCATACACAAACCAACAATTAAACACCGAACGGGGAGCACGAATAGCCAAGGTCGTGCACCCCTGTTTCCCGAGTGACCTGACCCCCTAGTATTGTATAATCCCTCTATGTAGCTCTAGTTTATATCCCCTGACGAAGCAATTAAAGCAAAAAGGGCCCTTCGGCATTTTCGTGTTTTTTCTTGATTCCTTGTTGTTCAAATCGCAATTTTAAAATATCATATATATATATTATATATAATATATATATAATATATATTAATATATATATAAAATATATTTTAAAATATATTTATTATATATATATATATATATTTAATATTATATATATATATATATAAATATAAAGAAAAACAGACAAGAGAGAAAGAGAGGAGAGAGAGAGAGGGGGAGGAAAAGATACATGAGAGACGGAGAAGAGAAAGAGAGAAAAAAACAGTTTGAATAGAGAGAGATATAAGAACAGATAGATAGCCCTTAGAGAAGGGATGAAGAGTAGTCCCTTTTCCCCAGAGCCGAATTACATACCTAAGGGTCTCTCTCTTCTCTCTCTTTTCCTCTCCTCTCTCTCTCTCTCTCCCTTCTCTTATAAATATATATATATATTATAATAAAATTTTAATATAATATAATAAATTATAATATGTAATGTATATGTGTATAATATATAATAATATATATTATAATATATTATAAAATATATATATTATATATATATTATATATATATATATTTTATATATAATTATATAATACATATAAAATATAAATATATAAATATGTATAAAATTATATATATATATATATAAATATATATATATAATATACACACAATATACATACATACATTATTTTTAAATATATAATATATATATATATATATAATTTAAATATTAAAAATATATAAGAGAGAAGAGAAGAGAGAGAGAAGAGAGAGAGAGAAAGTCGAGAGAGAGAGAGAGAGAGAGAGATACCCTTATGGTAGGGAAATTCTGGGTCTTGGAAAGGCTTTACCTTAGCGACCCCTTTTTAAAGGGGTATCTATCTGTATCTTATATCTTCTCAATAAACTGTTTATCTCTCTTTTTTTCCCCGTCTCTCACTGTATCTTCTCTCTCTCTTCTCTCTCTTCTCTTTCTCTCTTGTCGTTTTCTTTTAATATATATTAAATATATATATATATATATATATATAATTATATAAAATTATTAAAATTATAATATATTATATATATTATTATATATAATAAAATATATATTATATTATATATATATATGATAGATATATTGCGAGTGAACAAGAAGGGAAGTACAAAAAACAAGAATATGCAAAGGGCCCTTTTCGCTTTAATTCTGTCGGGGGCATATAAGACTAGAGCTACATAGAGGTATATATAAAAAGTATAGGCGTCGGGTCACGTGGGTAATAGGTGTGGACGCCCTTGGTAGTCGGGGCCCCCTGTGCGGTGTTGAAGTTGTTGGTTGTGTGATGAACGCCGTTTCCCCATTTCCTTTTGCGTGGGGGAGGTTTGTTTAATAATGGAGGCGGGGGCCCACTGGGGAGAGGCCGCGGAGTCGACGGAACAACAAAGGGCGCCCCTTTGTCGTGTGTCGGGGGGGCGTAGGGTTTTGGTCGTTTACTTTGTTCATGGGGGCCCCACGCCGTCTCACCTGTATACTTGTCGCAGCCCCCAAAAGGGTAGTGTACATTTGGGCTGCGGGTCTTTTGTGGTCTGATCTTTTTTCCGACGATGTCCCCGTCTTCCCCAAGGTGGTTTTTATCTTCATAGTAGGGCCCACAGGGCCTCAGGTGTTCGGTGTGAGTGGGGGATGAAATTTTTTGTGTTTTTTCCTGTGTGTCGTCCCCTCCGTGTAGTCATGATTTTCCCGCTTTGCGTCAAAGGTGGTGAGAAAGGTGCGAGGGTAAGGAGGCGCTGGAAAGGTTGCTGACGTGCGTTTTTCCCCCCGGGAAACCCCGGGCTGCAGTTTCTAAGGTCGAGGAAAAAAACAAGACCACGTTTTCTTTGGTTCGGCTTTTGGTGGGCAAAAAAAAATAGTGTATGTAATCATTTTTATCAGGGGGTTTTTCTGTATACAGAAAAAACCCCGGGGCCCGTGGGTTTCTAGGATCAGGGTGTCGAGGAAAAGGAAGCGTCATTTTCTCCTTCGGGGAAAACTGTATGGAGGGGTGTCTGCTTTTAGTCTGTGGGGAGTTTTTAAAGGGTTCGTTCGGGTTTGGTTTTACAGAAAGGATTCTCAGTAACGAAGTCAGACTAATTATTCCCCACGATGTTCCGGTAGGGGTTTCAGCCCGGGGGTTTTCCATAAACAGGGGGAAAGGGAGGTGACAGGGTGACCCCATACCCAAGCCCTGGATTGCTCGTCTAAGTTGGGAAATTTCGAAGGGCCAAACCCCACGCAGAGGGGATAGGGGCGAAAAAATTTCTTCCGGCAGCGGTATTAATCCTCGTCCTTTCCCTGTCAGGTTTTTCTGCAGTTGAGGCCCCGTCAATCGGCACTTTGGTGAAGAGTGATCTGACGTCGAAGCTAACAGCTTTTGCATCCTCCCAACTTTTTGCAGTTGGTCATCATATCGGTGGGTTTTATAAGACAAACCCACTTGGGGTTTAAAGGCGCTGGAGAGGGCGCAAACTTTTTGCTAGCCCGGTTTGGGGGGACTCCCCGGTCCCCTTGGGGAGGGTCTCACGGGTTTCCCTTTTTTGGGGTTTTGAGTTCCACGGACGTCGGCGTGCGTGGTGTTTTCCCCAGCAGATGCAGCAAAGATTCCCCCTTTCCGAACCTTTTAGGGTCTCCGGCTGCTTGTTAAACTTAGGGGCCGCCTGCGCGTTTCGTCCTGGCTTCCCGTAAAAAGAACATCCGGAGCAAGTATTCCTTTTTATATAAACCCCCCTACTATTTAAATTTCGATACCCCCACCCTATCAGCGGAGCAATGAAAACGGTTTCGTTTGCCAAGTTCTGTAGGGCCTTAATGTACCAGCAGGAAGGGGAGGTTCCGTCCTTGGCGCGGGGGAGCACAGGTCACAATCCCTGCAGAAACCCTCCAATAGCAGAGAGATTTTCCGGGAGTTGGACTCGATAAAGTCAGCCTGCCTTTATAAGGGAAACCCGTGTCGAATTTTTAAAACCCAAAACAAGGCTTGCCTTTGGGGGCTCTGTGAGAGGTTTGTGTGACAGTGAATATCAAGTCATCACGCCCACTTCGGGGCCCCCCGCACTAGGCAAGACCCCAACAATCCTTATGTTCCTTCTGTAGACGCCTCTTTCCAAGTTTGAGGGGAGTCATGGGGAAGGTGGACCCCCCGGGAAAGGGGGCCCCAGCGTCTCCATCTTCGATGCATCACTTCCTTCCTCCAGGTAACACTTAGCACGTTAGGAAACGGGTTTTGGGCCCGTTCGAAATTCCGAGGACGTGAGTACGAGCAAACCAAGACTTTCTAGGGTCACCTGTTTAGCCGTCCTTCCAGCTGTTTATGGAAACCCCCAGGTGGGGCCACTACCGGAAAATCGGGGGAAAATGCGTTGGCTTGTTCGTAGATGACATCCTTGCTTTTGTACCAACCAGAAAAGAACTCCAGAATCCTCCCAGACTAAAGCAGACACCCCCCATACAGTTCACCACCGAGGGAGAAAAAGAAAAGCTTCTTTCCTCGAACCCCGCCATAGAAGACCTGACGGCCCGGGGTTCTCGATACGAAAGCCCACGATAAAAAAAGATTTTCAACACTATTTTTCGCCCCAACAGGAACCCCAAAAAAAAAAGGGGTCATTTGGGTTTCTTCCTCCGAGCACTTTGAATCTGCCCCGGAGTTCCGGAGGGGGGAAAACAGAAGTCAGCAAAAATTTCAGGCTCCGTACCCCCCGCGCCTTTCTAGCCACTTTCACGCCAAAACGGAAAAGATATGATAACGAGAGGGGGCGACAAAGGAAAAGAACAAAGAATTATATCCCTCACTCACAGTGGGAGAACACCAGAGGCCCTGGTGGGCCATACTATGAAGTAACAACCACCCCTTTTTTTCAAGAAGATCGGAGACATGTCAGGCAAAGGATCAGACCACAACAGCCTCGCAGCCCAAATGTACAGAAAACCTTGTGGGCTGCGACAAAGGTATACATAGGTGAGAAGGGCGTGGCCCCCAGAACAACGTATCGACCAAAACCCCGGCCCTCCGCGACACGAAAGAGGAGCGCCCCGTTGTCACGTCGACTCGACGCCTCTCCCAAGGGTCCCAGGCCTCCCAATTAAGCAAGGCCCGCCCCCACGACAAAGGAAAATGGTGAAGCGGCGTTTAAACCAACAACAAAATTCAAACCGCAACAGGGAGCCCCCAAAATAGCCCAAAGGTTTGTCGCCACCGATCCCCAGGACTGACCCCTAGTACTTTTTAAAATACCTTATGTAGTTACTTATATGCCCTGACAAGCAATTAAAAGGGAAAGGTTTGGATATTCGTGGTTTTGATTCCCGTTGTTACCGCAATCTGCGACATGAAACCCCCAATGTTTAAAATAATATAATAAAATAATATATCTATATTATATATATAAAAATCCTCTCTCTTCTCTCTTCTTCTCCTCTCTCTCTCTCTTCTTTCTCTCTCTCTCTCTCTTCTCCTTCTTCTCTCTCTCTTCTCTTCCTCTTCTTTTTTTTATTTTTACAATGGGACCTGCGAGTCCCCTCGTATCAAACCTGGATTTAAAATGTTAACTCTTTAGTGATGAAAACAACCCCAGCGGGGACAAGCATTTACAAAAACATTCCTGCAGGAAGAAAAAGCACCCCGACCTCCCGAGCAAGTAAACCGGAATTGTATCTAGGGGCAAGCTATTTACGTTTATATTCATTCTGTTTTTTTGTAAAATTTTGATTCGTGCTCGCTCAGTATTTATTTCTCTGAGGCTTGGGGATTTGATTTAACAATTGTTTTTAAAGAGAGAAAAAAAAAATCAGTCCGTACCAAAATTTACACACACACACACACACACCAACACAACCACACAACCACAAAACGCCCCCTCAAACACATACCGACACACCCTATACCAAAAAGACAGCCTCCTAAAACACACACCACACAAAAACACACAGACGCCCCTCCAAAAAAAAATTTCACGCACACACCCCATACACACAGACGTCTCCTAAACAGACAACACACAACAACACACAACACAAACACAGACACCCTCCCACAACAAAAATAAAATCAAAACGCATTCAAAAAAAAATGGAAGCCCAAATTTTTCGATGAGATTAACGTAATCTGTATCAGACGCATAAAAAGGGTCTTTTTCCTCATGCGTTATGCAGAAACAATATTACTATTAACCATAGGAATGAAGTATCTGAACCTGATATGTTATGTAAATACACGTTACATGAACAAACAAAGCAGAAAAAAAGGAAAAAAAACGGGTATCTGTGGTTTGCTTGTTTTTGTTTATCATATCTATACCTGAACAAGAAGAATTTATTGCGACAAATGTAAGAGAGGAGAAGAGAATGAATAACTTCGCAAGCAAGAGATGATTTTAAACGGGTTTTTAAAAATAATTCGAAGATATTATCGAGATAGTCAAATAATATCTTTCCCAAATCTATTCAGTATTATATCCATATCTAACTTATAAACCCAACTAAACTAACCTAAATTACCAAATGTCACGATTAGAAAAGTATGTACCACAAAATAACCTTTTTTACCACAAACACGTAAAAAAAAATGGCAGAGTAAGGGCCCTTCAAACCATTCCCAACAAAAGGGGAAAAATTTTATATTCGTCATTATGGGTCTCCATAGAATAAAAAAATATGCACAGCCTTTTTTGTTTTGAAAATTACCCTTTTTCTCCGGCGGCCCCGACGTACAGGATGTACGTACGAACGAAAAAGGCGGCCTTCGTATAAAAGGGCACAAAAAATTTTTTACGGCGGGTTCCCCCAAAGCAACGCATAAAAACGGTAGGTAACACAAATACACACAAAAAACACGCATTTACTACGCATAAAAAGACACACACATAGAGGTATACACACAAAGAAACAAAAAAGCAAACACATAAATAAAAATAGGAAAACAGATAATACACCACAAACACAAACACAAACCCACACACAGAAAACAAAACACACACCCCACACAAAACACACACACACAACACAAACACACACGCACAACATGCGCAGACAGAAAATAATACACAATACACCACACACAAAACCCAAAACAAAAAGAAACACACACACCACACACCCAAAAAAAAACACATACACACGCACAGCAGTCTAAAAGCTTAACAACAACCACCAAACCCCCCAAAGAGCGCTGTTTCATGAAAACCTCGCCCCGCTACAACGCCACCTTTTCCCAAAGTTGCCATAAGGTTCTCTCCCTCCAAACATCACGTTGCCATAAACAAAAAGTAGTGGAATCACGGCAACATAAAGGAGGGGCTGGGAGGTTATGGGCGGTGGGGAAAAGGGGGGAAGGTGGCAACAATAAAAGGGGGAGGGGGTGGGGGAGGGAGAGAAAGGAGAAATTTTCGGGGCAGGGAAAGGAAGGGGGCTGGGGGGGGGGGGGGCGTAGGGGGGTGGTGAGGATTGAGGGGGGATGGGGTGTGGGGGATGAGGAGGAGAGGGGGGTTTGGGGGGGGGGAGGGGGGGTGGTGGGGGATGGGGGGGGGTGGGATTTTAAGGGGGGGGGTTGGAGGTTGAAATGGGGGGACAGAGGG
The DNA here is from genome assembly GCF_015228065.2 of Penaeus monodon. Taxonomy (NCBI): domain Eukaryota; kingdom Metazoa; phylum Arthropoda; class Malacostraca; order Decapoda; family Penaeidae; genus Penaeus; species Penaeus monodon. The sequence goes on along the minus strand of NW_023663619.1, from coordinate 1,228 downwards.
GAGGGGATTGGGTAGTGGGCAAGGGAGGGGGGTTTTGAGGGGGGGATGGGAGGTAGGAAGAAAGTTGGGGTTGGGGGAGTGAAAGGGGTAGGGGGAGGGGAAAGGGTGAGGGGTTGAGGGGAAAAGTGAAGGGGTTAGGGAGGGAGAGGGGGGGGGGGGAGGGGAGCAATGTGGGAGGTTTTGGGAATTGGTGAGGGGAGTTGAGGGAAAGGGGAGAGAAGGGGGGTGGGGTGGGGGGAGGAGAGGAGGGGGGGGAAGGGGAAATGAGGGGAAAGGAGGGAGGGGAAGGGGAAAAAAAGGGGGGGAAAAGGGGGTAGGAAGGAAGGGAGAGGAGAGGAAGGGGGAGGAAGGAAAGGGGAGGGGAGGAAGGGAGAGGAGGGGAGAGGAAGGGGGAGGAGGGGAGAGGAAAAGGGAGAGGAGGGGGGAGGAAGGGAGAGGAGGGGGGAGGAAGGGAGAGGAGAGGAGAGGGAGAGGGAGAGGGGGGGAGGGAAAGGGGGAGGAGGGGAGAGGAGGGAGAGGGGGGAGGGGGAAAAGGGCCGCCCCTCCCTCCCCGGGGGATAAAATCCAGCTGCGGTCCCGGGATGAATGATGCGCCCCTTACCAAAAACAAAAATTCCCCCATTGTCCCTTCGCCTTCGCCGCCGGGCCCCCGCCCCCGCCCCGTGGCCCCGACCCCTTTTCGACCCCCCCGATTCGTTTCTGACCCCGGTTTGCTGACTGTGTTTTTCCCCCTTGGGAGCTTCTTTGGAGTTATTTGCTGACCCCGTTTGGGTGATTGTTTATTTCACTCTGATTTTTTACCTCGCTGACTTTACCATTTTTCTGACCCGTTTCCTTCCTTTTGTGACCCAGTCGCTTCCCTATGACCGACGCGAGCTTTTCGTGACCTCCCTTACTGGACCCGTCTTTTCGAAAACCCCCGGGTTTTTCGATTCGCTTTGTGACCTCGTTTTTTGAACCCCCATCGCTGACCCCGTTTCCTGACCAGTTTGCGACCCGTTTTCGCGCCCCTTTCCCCGGGCCCTTTCCGGTTCCCCAGCAAGGTGGTTTCGGATTTTTGGACTTCTTTTCTTCCGACCCCAGTCCCCCGTTTCGCCACTGAACCGTGCTGAGCTTGCCCCCTGCCCGACGTCCGTTAGGGCCCCGCCCTACCGTAAACACATAAACATTTTAAACACGCGCGTGCACATTGCGTATTTTTCCCTTCCCTTTCTCCCTTTTTGCTCCC
>NW_023663618.1:0-14736 GCF_015228065.2 Penaeus monodon | reverse complement strand
AATTTTTTTTTTTTTATTTTTTTTCGACTTTTTTTTTTGATCATTATTGTTAGATTAATACAATCTGGAAATTATTATCATATTACCCAAATAAATTCCGAATCACCAAAGAAATCGAAAAACGTCATTTTGGAGTATACTCTCAAAAGGCTAAAATTTCGCTAGATTTTGCCGCTTTTCGACTTTTGGAATGTTTTTCTATCCCTTTTTTATATTAATATATGGACCAATTCCTTTTATATCATCATCATTATCATGATTATCATCATTATTATGGGTATCATCATCATTATCATCATTTCATCATCATTATCATCATTATTGCAATTATTATCATCATTATTGCAATTGCTATCATTATTATTGCAATTATTGGAGTTATAGTTTATATTTTGCAATAATACTAATAACCACAACAATAATAATAATGATAATAATAAAAATAATAATGCTAAAAACATTTTATAACCACTAGCTATTTTATTATTATATTATATTTATTATTATTTATTATTAACTTATAATAGATTTTTTGGCAATAATACTAAAATATATAGATAATATAATAATAATATATAATATAATAATATAAATAATAATAATAATAATATAATAATAATAATAATCAAATCTATATCTTATATTCAATTGTTATCAAATAATCTTTATTTCACTTTTAATCATCATATTGTCTGATTAATCACAATCTGGAATATTATCATTATTCCTCAAATTGCGAAATCCAAAAGAATCGAAAAATTGCCTTTTGACTTTTGGGAAAGGTTTTTCCTATTTTCGTTTTATGGACTTTGGATTTTTCTATCATTTTTCATATTATTATATTACAATCGATTATCATCATCATTATCATCATTATCATCATTCATTATCGATTTTCAATATTATCATATTATTGCATCATCATTATCATATTTTGCAATTATATATCATTATTGCAATATACAATATATTCAATAGATTATAGTTAATTTTAAATTAATACCATCAACAATAATAATGTAATATAATAATTATAACTTAATATTAATTTTATAATAATTATTTAAATATTATTTAATTATACATAAATAATATATGTTATAATAAATTATTGCAATTATACCATATAAAATACTATATATATATACATATAATTAATAATATTATAACACTAATTATTATTATTATACATTATATATTATTCATAATATATATTAATAATATACAAAGTTATAATAATAATTGAATAATATAATTATTAATAATATAATAAATTCGAAATTTATAAATTCTTTATTCCTTTAATCACTAATTGTTATGATTAATACATTTTGGTATTAATTATTATACGCTATATTGCAAATCACCCAAATTCAATATGGCATTTTGATTATCCTCAAGTATTTATGCTAATTTTCCGTATTATCACTTTATGTTTATCATCCCTTTTTATCTTATATATGCATATTCTCATCATTATCATATTATTGCAATTATTATCATTTCATTATCAATACATCATTATATTCAATATATGATTAATATATTTTGCAATAATTATTATTATGCAATTATAATATAGTAATAACTATTAAATAATAACAATAATAATATTATAATAATAATAATAATTAAATTATATCGTATATACTTAATATTTATGTATAATAATTATTATTGAATTATACTACCTAATAATATTATTAATTATATAATAAAATAATATATATAAAACAATATTATAACCAAGATATTATTACTATACTTATATTATATATATTATTATTATTATATTATTATTACAGTATAATAATTTTTGGCAATAATACTAATAATTTATAATAATATTAATAATAATATATAATAATAATAATAATAATAATAATACTAATATATAATATAATAATACTATGAATAATTTCACAATGTTATCAAAATTCTCTTGTATTCTCACTTTTATCATCATTATTTGTTATGATTTAAATCAATTCTGGTATTATTATCATTATTCACCCTCAATAATTGCCGAAATCACCAGAGAAATCGAAAAAGCGTCATTTTGGATAACTCTCAAAAGGCTATATTTCGCTAGATTTTGCCGCTTTTTCCGACTTTTGGGAATGTTTTTCCTATCCCTTTTTTATATTATATATGGACACAATTCCTGTTATTATCATTGTCATTATCATGATTATCATCATTATTATCGTTATCATCATCATCAGCATCATTATCATCATTATTGCAATTATTATCATCATTATAGCAATGCTATCATTATTATTGCATTATTGAGTTATAGTTTTATAGTTTTTGCAATAATTACTAATAACCAAACATTAAATAGTATAAAATATAATAACAATATAATCGTTTATAATAGATTAGTTATGCATTTCTAATTGTATCGTTCTTAACTGTAAATTATACTGTTATAATAATTATTCTTTGCAATTATACTACCCGTAAAAATAATAATAATGATAATAATAACTAATAATACTATAACAATATATAACCAAAGCATTATATTATTATACTATACTTATTATTATTTTATTATTATTATTACAGTTATAATAATTTTTTTGGCAATAATACTAATTAATAAATAATAGTATAATAATAAGTAATAATAATAATAATAATAATAATAATAATTATATAATATAATAAGCATAATAATAATATTTAATAATATTCAAATGTTATCAAAATGCTCTTTTATTCTCAATTTTATTCACTATTATTGTTATGATTAATACAATTCTGTAATTATTATCATTATTACCCTAATAATTGCCGGAAATCACAAAGAAATCGAAAAAACGTCATTTTGGGTATACTCTCAAAAGGCTATATTTCGCTAGATGTGCCGCGTTTTTCGACTTTTGGAAATGTTTTTCTATCCCTTGTTTATATTATATATGGACATACAATTTCCTGTATTATCATCACAATTATCATGATTATCACATTATTATCGTTTATCATCATCATTATCATCATTATCATCATCATTATCATCATGATTCGCAATTATTATCATCATTATTGCAATGCTTATCAATTATTAATTGCAATTATTGGAGTCATAGTTTATAATTTTGCAATAATACTAATAACCACACAATAATATAGTAATAACAATATAATAACAATAATAACGATTTTATAATAATATTTATATCCTTATCTTAATTAGTATCGTTATTACTGTAATTATATACTGTTATATAATTTTTTTGCAATTATACTACCAGTACAAAATAGTAATAATGATATAAATAACAATAATAATACTAAAAACATATTATACCCTAGCATTATTATTATTATCTTATACTTATTATTTATTATTATTTCTTTTTTTTTTATTTATTATTATTTCTTATTATTTCAGTTATAATAGATTTTTTGGCAATACTACTGATAATTAAGCTAATGGTAATAATAATAATAAAAATTTAATAATAATATAAATAATAATAATAATTAATAATTAATATTAATATTTTTTTAATGTTATCAAAATTCTTTATTCTACTTTTACCCATCATTATTGGGAAATACAATTCGGTAATAATTATCGTTCATTCGATAATTCCAAAAACACCAAAATTTCGCAAAAAATTTTGCGATATTTCTCGGCTATTTTGGCTGATTTTTAGCCTTTTTTATACTTTGGCAATGTTTTTTATCCCTTTTTCTATTATATATGACACAATTCCTGTTATTATCATCATCATTATCATGATTATCATCATTATTATCGTTATAAATTATTATCATCTTTCTCATATCATTATTATTGCAATTGATTTCATCATTTTTTAATTTGCTATCTTTATTAATCAATATTAGTATAGTTATAATTTGCAATAATACTAATAACACATAACAATAATATAGTAATAACAATATATTAACAATTAATAACGATTTATAATATTATTTATATAATTATTTTTAGTATCGTTATCCATGTAATATAATGTTATAATAATTATGCAATTATACTACAGTAAAATAATATAATGATAATAATACAATAATATATACTTATTACAATATTATTAACATTAGCATTATTATTATTAATTATATTTATTAATTATATATTATATTAATATATTAGTATAAATATATTTTCAATAATAATAATAATTAATATTATATTAATAATAATAATAATAATAATAATAATATATAAATTATCATAATTAATTATTAATTTAATATCATATTTTTCAAATGTTAATCAAAATTCTGTATTCTCACTTTATATAATTCATTGTTATGATTAATAAAATTCGGTTATTATCAGTATACTCAAGAATTTCCGAACACTATGACCGAAAAACTTCGCTTTTGGGAGTATACTCTCATTGTATATTTCGGAAAATTTCCGTTTTCGATTTCGGGAATGTTCTGATTATCCCTTTTATCATTAATATGGACACAATTCCTCTTCATTATCATCATTATTATCATATTATCATCATTATTATCAATTCTATCATCATTATCATATTATCTATCATTTCATATTATTGCAATATTATCATCATATTGCAATTGCTATCATTATTATTTGCAATTATTGAGTTATAGTTTTATTATTTTTTGCATAATACTAATACCACGAACAATAAATAATAGTAATAACATAATATAACAATATAACGAAGTTTATAATAATTATTATATCATTATCTTAATTAGTATCGTTATTACTGTAGATTATTACTGTTATAATATTATTTTGCAATTATACTACCAGTACAAAATAATAATGATAATAATAACAATAATAATACTAAAAACAATATTATAACCACTAGCATTAGTATTATTATACTTATACTTATTTTCTTAGTATTATTATTATTACAGTTTTATAATGAGATTTTTGGCAATAATACTATACATTAAATAATAGTAATAATAATAATAATAATAATATAATAATATTAATAATATTCAAATGTTATCATAAATTTCTCTTTATTCTCACTTTTATTCATCATTATTGTTATATTAATACATTCTGTAATTATGTATCATTATTACCCTAATAATTGACGAAATCACCAATGAAATAATCGAAAAAACTTCATTTTGGAGTATACTCTCAAAAGGCTATATTTTCGCTAGATTTTTTGCCGCTTTTTCGACTTTTGGAATGTTTTTCTTATCCTTTTTTATATTTATATGGACACAAGTCCTGTTATTATCATCTCATTATCATGATTATCATCATTATTATCGTTATCATCATCATTGCATCATCATTATCATCATCATTAATCATCATATTGCCATATATTATCCTCATATATTGCATTGCTATCATTATTAATGCAATTATTGAGTTATCGTTTATATTTTGCAATAATACTAATCACCGACAACAATAAATAATAGTAAATAAACGAATAATAATAATAATAATAACGATTTTTATATAATTATTTATATCAATTATCTTAATTAGTAATCGTTATTACTGTACTTATTAACTGGTTATAATAATTATTTTTGCAATTATCTACCAGTACAATAATAATATGTAATAATACAATAATAATACTAAAAACATATTATAACCACTAGTCATTATTATTTATCTATACTTTACTTTATTATTATTATTATTATTTATTATTATTATTCAGTTTATAATAGATTTTTTTGGCCATATACTAATATTAAGATAATAGTAATAATAATAATAGCATCAATAATAATAATAATAATAATGATAATAATAATTAATAATAATAATAATAATAATAATAATAATAAAATATTCAATGGTATCAAAATTCTCTTTTATTCTCACTTTTATGATCATTATTGGTTAGATTAATACAATTCTGGTAATTATTATCATATGTACCCTAATAATTGCCGAAATTGCACCAAAGAAAATCGCAAAAACGTCATTTTGAGTATACGCTCCCAAAGGGCTATATTTCCGCTAGGATTTTGGCCGGCTTTTTCCGACTTTTGGAATGTTTTTTCTTATCCCCTTTTTTATATTATATATGGACCACAATTCTGTTTATTATCATCATCATTATCATGATTATCATCCATTTATCGTATCCTCATCATTATCATCATTAATCATCATCATTATCACCTTATTATTGCATTATTATCATCATATGCAATTGCTATCATTATTATTGCCAATTATTGGAGTTATAGTTTATATTTTTGCAATAATACTAATAACTCACAACAATAATAATAGTAATAACAATATAATATCAATAATAACGATTTTATAATAATTATTTATACATTATCTTAATTAAGTATCGTTATTACTGTAATTATTACTGTTATAATAATTATTTTTGTTGCATTATAAACTATAACCATTACAAATAATAAATAAGGATAATGAATAACAATAATCATACTAATAACAATATTATAACCGCTAGCATTATTCTTATTATACTTATTCCTTTTATTATTATTATTATTATTATTACAGTTAATAATAGATTTTTTGTCAAAAATTTATAAGTAATTATGATAATAGTAATAATATAATAATAATAATATAATAATATATAATAAAAATATAATAATAAATTAATAATATTAAAATTTATAAAATATCTATTAATATCACTGTTATCATATTTTTTATGATTAATCAATTCTGGTAATTATTATCATTATTACCCTATAATTTGAAATACAAAAATCGAAAAGCCATTTGAGTATAATCTCAAAAAAGCATTTGCTAGATTTTGCGCTTTTTCGAGTTTTGGGAATGTTTTCACCCTTTTTATTATTATATATGGACACAATTCTTTATTTATCATCCATTATCATGATTATCATCATTATTATCGTTATCATCATTATCATTATCATCATCATTATCATCATTATTGCAATCATTATCATCATTATTGCAATTGCTATCATTATTATTCAATTATTGGAGTTATAGTCTTATTTTTGCAATAATATTAATAACAAATTTAATAATATAATAACCAAACAATAAAAAATAACATTATAACAATTATTTACATCTTATCTAATTATTATACGTTATACTTAATTATTACTGTTTATAACTTTTGAATTATTACTAGATAAAATTAATTATTAATGATACTACCAACAATAAATAATATAAATAACAATATATAAACATAACATTATATTATTATACTTATACTTATTACTTATTATTATTATTATTATTATTACAAGTTATAATAATTTTTTGGAAATACAATAATAATAATAATATAATATAATAATAAAAAATAATAATAATAAAAATAATAATATAATAATAATAATAATAATAATAATAATTAATAATATTCAAATGTTATCAAAATTCTCTTTATTCTCACTTTTATCATCATTATTGTTATGATTAATACAATTCTGGTAATTATTATCATTATTACCCTAATAATTGCCGAATCACCAAGAATCGAAAAACGTCATTTGGAGTATACTCTCAAAAGGCTATATTTCGCTAGATTTTGCCGCTTTTTCGCTTTTTGGAATGTTTTTCTTATACCTTTTTTGATATTATATAGGGACACAATCCTGTAATATCATCATCATTATCATGATATATCATTATTATCGTTACATATCAATGATCATCATTATCATCTTATCATCATCTTATCATCATTATGCAATTATTATCACATTATTGCAATTAGCTATCCATAGTATTGAAATATGGGATATAGTATATTTTTGCAATAATACTAATAACCACAACAATAATAATGTAATAACAATAATCATACAATAATAACGATTTATAATAATTATTTATATCATTATCTTCATAGTACGTTTATTACTGTTAATTATTACTGTTATAAGAATTATTTTTGCAATTATACTACAGTACAAATTAATAAAATGATAATAATAACAATAAATATACTAATAAACATATTATAACCACTAGCATTATTATTATTTATATATACTTATTATTCTTATTACTAGTTATAAGAGATTTTTTGGGCAATAATACTACTAATTAAGATAATAGTAATATAATTAATAATAATAATAATAATAATAATAATAATCATAACAATAATAATAATAATAATAATAATGGATAATAATAATAATAATAATAATAATAATAATATAATAATAATAATTTAATATTAATATATTAAATGTATCAAAATTCTATTTATTCTCACTTTATCAATATATGTTATGATTATACAATCTGGTAATATTATATATTACCCTAATAATTGCCGAAATCACCAAAAGAAATCGAAAAAACGTCATTTTGGAGTATATCTCAAAAGGCTAGATTTCGTAGATGTTGCCGCTTTTTCGCCTTTTGGGGAATGTTTTCTTATCCCTTTTTTATATTATACTATGGACACAATTTTCCTGTTATTTATCTCATTTCATTTCTCATGATTATCTCATTATTATCGTTCTCATCATCAATATCATCATTATCATCATATTGCAATATGATCATGATTATTGCAATTGCTATCATTATGATTGCATTATTGGAGGTATAGTTTAAGATTTTGCAAGTAATACTAATAACACAACAATAATAATAGTAAACAATAATAATAACAAAAAAAACAACGATTTCGAATAATGATTTATATAATTATCTTAATTAGTATCGTTATACTGTAAATTATACTGTTATAATAATTATTTTGCAAGTATACTACCAGTACAAAAGTAATATAATGATAAAGAATAAACAATATTAATACTAATAACAAATATTATAACCACTAGATATTATTATTATATTATACTTATTAGTATTATTATTATTATTATGACAGTTATAATAGATGGTGCAATATACTCATAATTAAGATAATCAGTAATAATAATAAATAATAATAATAATAATAATAATAATAATAATAATATATAATAATAATAATAATACATATAATAATATTAAATGTTATCAAAATTCTCTATCTCACTTTATCATCATATTGAATGTTTTTCTTATCCTTTTTTTATAGTTATAAGACACAATTCCATGTTATTATCATCATCATTATCATGATTAGTCATCATTTTTATCGTTAACGTCATCAGAGATCATCATTATCATCATCATATCAAAATTATTGCCAATTATTATCATCATTATTGCAATGCTATCATTATTATTGAATATTGGAGTTATAGTTATATTTTGCAATAATACTAATAACCACAACAATATAATAGTAATAACTAATAATAAATAACAATAATAACGATTTTTAATAATTATTATATCATATCTTAATTAGTATCGTTATTACTGTAAATTATTATGTTGAACTAATTATTTTTGCACTTATACTATCCAGTACAAATAAAATAATGATAATAATAACAATAATAATACTATAACAATATTAACCACGAGCATGATTATGATTATGCTTATATTATTATTATTATTATTATTATTACAGTTATATGATTTTTGGCAATAATACTAATAAATAAGATAATAGTAATAAGAATAATAATATAATAATAATAATAATAATAATAAAATAATAATAATAATATAATAATAATAATAATAATATTCCAAATGTATCAAAATTCTCTTTATTCTCAATTTTACATCATTATGTTATGATTAATACAATTCTGGTAATTATATTCATGATTACCTAATAATTGCCGAATCACCAAAGAAATCGAAAAAACGTCATTTTGGAGTATACTATCAAAAGGCTATATTTCGCTAGATTTGCCGCTTTTGCGACTTTTGGGAATGTTTTTCTTTATCCTTTTTATATATATATGACCAATTCTGTATTACATCATCTTACATGATTATCATCATTCTTACGTTTACCATCAATCATTTATCATCATTATCACATGATCATCATCATTATCATCATTATTGCAATTATTATCATCATTAATTGCAAGTGCTATCATAGTCGTGCAATTATTGGAGTTATTTAGTGCTATTTTTGCAATAATACTAATAACCACAGCAATAATACTAGTAATAACAAATAAAATAACAATAATAACATTTTATAATAATAGTTATATAATTATCTTAATTAGTATCTTATTACTGTAATTATTACTGTGATAAAATATTTCTGCAAATTAATACCAGTACAATTAAAAATAATGATAATAATACCAATTAATAATACTAATAACAATAGTATAACCACTAGCATTATTATTATATACTTATACTTATTATTATTATTATTACAGTTATAATAGATTTGTTGGCAATAATACTAATAATAAGATAATAGTAATAATAATAATAATAATAATAAAATAATAATAAGTAAATCATAATAATAATAATAATAAGAATAATAATAATAATAATGATAATACGAATAATATTCAAATGTTATCAAATTCTCTTATTCTCACTTTTCTAATCATATTTTATGATTAATACAATTCTGGTAATTATACATATTACCCGCTAATAATTGCGAAATCAACAAAGAAATCGAAAAAACGTCCTTTTGGAGTATACTCTCAAGAGCAATTTCACTAGATTTGACGCGTTTTCGACTTTTGGTATGTTGTTCGAATATATGGACACAATCCTGTTATTATCATTCATCATTATCATGATTATCATCATATTATCGTTATCATCATCATTATCAGCCTTATCTCCATTATCATCATTTATCATCATCATATCATCATATTGCAATATTATCATCATATTGCAATTGTTATCATATTATTGCAATTATTGAGTTATTAGTATATATTTTTGCAATTAATACTAATAACCACAACAATAATAATAGTAATAACAATAAGAATACATAATAACGATTTTATAATAAGAATGTATCCATTATCTTAATTAGTATCGTTTATGATGTAATTAGTACTGTTATAATAATTATTTTGCAATTATACTACCAGTACAAAATAATAATAACGATAATAATAACAATAATGAATACTAATAAACAATATATAACCATTAGCATTATTATTATGATAACTTATACTTATATTTATTATTATTACAGTTTATAATAGATTTTGGCAAATAATACTATAAATAGATAATGAATAATAATGATAACAATAATAATAATAATAATAATAAAATAATAATAATAATAATATAATAAATAATAATAATAATAATAATAATAATAATAATTAATATAAAATATTCAAATGTATCAAAAAATATCTTTATTCTCACTTTTAGATCAATTAATGTTATGATAATACAATTCTGGAATTATTATATTAGTACCTACTAATTGCGAAAATCACCAAAGATCGAAAAAAAACCGTCATTTGGAGTATACTCTCAAAAGCTAGATTCGCTAGATTTGCCGCTTTCGATTTCTGGGAATGTTTTTCTTATCATTTTTTATATATATATGGACACAATTCATGTTATTATAATCATCATTTCATGATATCATAATGATTATACGTTTATCATCATCATTGATCATCATTATCATCATTGATCATCATCATTATCATCATATGCAATTATTATCATCATTTATTGCAATTGCTATCATCATTATTTGCAATTATTGGAAGTATAGTTTATATTTTGCAATAATACTAATAACCACAACAATAATAATGTAATAACAATAATAATAACAATAAATAACGATTTTATAATTAATTATTTTATATCATATATCTAATTAGTATCGTTATTACGGTAATTTTATTGTTATAGAATTATTTTTGCAATTATACTACCAGTACAATAATAATAATGATAATAATAACAAAAAAAAAAATATAATACTAATAACAATATATAAACCCACGTAGCAGTAAGTAGTATTTATACTTATAATGTATATTATTATTATTATTCTTATTACATGATAATATGTATTTTGGTAATAATACTAATAACTTAAGAGATATAGTAATAATAATATATAATAATAATTAATAAGTAATAATCATAATAATAATAATAATAATAATTAATGATAATAATATTAAAATATCAAATGTTTTACAAAATTCCTCTTGATCTCACTTTATCAGAATTATGTTATGATTAATACAATTCTGGTAAAGTATCTCATTATTACCCTAATAATTGCAGAAAAATCACCAAAGAAATCGAAAAAACGTTCATTTGGTGTATACTCTCAAAAAGGCTATATTTTCGCAGATTTTGCCGTTTTTTCGACTTTTGAATGTTTTTCTATCCCTTTTTTATTATATTGCGACACAATTCCTGTTTATTATCATGCATCCTTATCATGATTATCATCATTAATTAATCGTTATAATCATCTTATCATCATTATCATCATCATTATCATCATTATATCAATATCATGATTATGCAATGCTATCATTATTATGCAATATGAGTTATAGTATATTTTGGGCAATAATCCTAATAACCAGAAACAAAATTAATAGTAATAACAATACAATAACAAGAATAACGATTTATAATAATTATTTAACATTATCTTAATTAGTATCGTTATTCCTGTAATTATACTGTTATAACAATATTTTTTGCAATATAATACCATGTACAAAGAATAATATATGATAAATAATAAACAATAATAATACTAATAACAATATTGTATATAACCACTAGCATTATTATTATTATACTTATTAGTATTTATTATTAGTATTATTACAGTTATAATAGATTTTTGCTGGGCAATAATATAATAATTAAGATATAGTAGTAGTATAATAAATAATCAAATAATAATGATAATAATAATAATAATAATAATAATAATAATAATAATAATAATAATAATAATAAAAATATAATATATAAATTCAAAGTTATCAAAATTCTCTTTATTCTCACTTTTATCATCATTATTGCTATGATTATACAATTCTGGTAATTATTATCATTATTACCCTAAAAATTGCCGAAATCACCAAAGAAATCGAAAAAACGTCATTTGGAGTATACTCTCAAAAGGCTATATTTCGCTAGATTTTGCCGCTTTTTCGACTTTTGGGAATGTTTTTCTTATCCCTTTTTTTATATTATATATGGACACAATTCCTGTTATTATCATCATCATTATCATGATTACCCTCATTATTATCGTTATCATCATCTTTATCATCATTATCAACATTATCATCATTATCTTTCCATTATCATCATTATTGCAATTATTATTATCATTATTGTAATTGTTATCATTATTATTGCAATTATTGGAGTTATAGTTTATATTTTTGCAATAATACTAATAACCACAACAATAATAATAGTAATAACAAAAATTATAACAATAATAACGATTTTATAATAATTATTTATATCATCATCTTAATTAGTATCGTTATTACTGTAATTATTACTGTTATAATAATTATTTTTGCAATTATACTACCAGTACAAATAATAATAACGATAATAATAACAATAATAATACTAATAACAATATTATAACTATTAGCATTATTATTATTATACTTATACTTATTATTATTATTATTATTATTACAGTTATAATAGATTTTTGGCAATAATACTAATAATTAAGATAATAGTAATAATAATGATGATAATAATAATAATAATAATAATAATAATAATAATAATAATAATAATAATATTAATAATATTCAAATGTTATCAAAATTCTCTTTATTCTCACTTTTATCATCATTATTGTTATGATTATTACAATTCTGGTAATTATTATCATTATTACCCTAATAATTGCCGAAATCACCAAAGAAATCGAAAAAACGTCATTTTGGAGTATACTCTCATAAGGCTATATTTCGCTAGATTTTACCGCTTTTTCGACTTTTGGGAATGTTTTTCTTATCCCTTTTTTATATTATATATGGACACAATTCCTGTTATTATCATCATCATTATCATGATTATCGTCATTATTATCGTTATCATCATCATTATCATCATTATCATCATCATTATTGCAATTATTATCATCATTATTGCAATTGCTATCATTATTATTGCAATTATTGGAGTTATAGTTTATATTTTTGCAATAATACTAATAACCACAACAATAATAATAGTAATAACAATAATAATAACAATAATAACGATTTTATAATAATAATTTATATCATTATCTTAATTAGTATCGTTATTACTGTAATTATTACTGCTATAATAATTATTTTTGCAATTATGCTACCAGTACAAATAATAATAATGATAATAATAACAATGATAATACTAATAACAATATTATAACCACTAGCATTATTATTAATATACTTATACTTATTATTATATTATATTTTATTACAGTTATAATAGATTTTTGGCAATAATACTAATAATCAGATAATAGTAATAATAATAAAATAATAATAAATAATAATAATAATAATAATAATAATAAAAATAATAATAATAAGATGATAATAATATTCAAATTTTATAAAAATTCTCTTTATTCACTTTTTATCATTATTTTTTGATTAATGCATTTCTGGTAATTTTTAAATTACCCAAAAATTTGCCAAAATCACAAAAAAAATCGAAAAAACGTATTTGGAGATCTTAAAAAGGCTATATTCGCTAGTTTTTCCCGTTTTTTCGCTTTTGGGAAGTTTTTTTACCCCTTTTTAATTTAATGGACACAATTCCTTTTATTTTTTCCCTTTATCAGATTATCAAATTATTACTTTCACACAATCATCATTATCTCTAGC